>NC_064758.1:16691012-16991012 GCF_011397635.1 Epinephelus fuscoguttatus | reverse complement strand
CTTCCTGAGAAGGAGCATAACGTGGTACCACTGGATTCTTTAGGTCTTCTAGTTTCATATGATACCAGTATCATCTCTCTAGCTTTAAAAGTCAGCCATCTATAGCTTCTGACAGACAGTCAATGGCAAAGTGGCAAAGTGACATAGCAACAGGCAATTCATTAAAAGAAACATGTCATGTTCTGACCTGAATCACATCGCAATTACTGCCAACAGCCTTAATGTAGTGTATATATATCAGGGTTGCAACGCTATGAGATTTATAATAAATATAATAAATGTCGCAGAAAATATCACTGTCTATCACAGTATTACAGAACTTATATCATTATCAATCAGAATTTACTATAATTGAAACTTTAAGCCACTGTGTGAATGGAGATATGTGTAAAAAGTTCCCCCTTTGAAAATAACTACAATAAAGGGGAGATTCTCCGCCTAGTTGCATGTTTTTTCAACATCACAGCACTTTTATATTACAATATACCTTGAAATTGTTTTTTTGCTGCAGCCCTATTAAATATACAAAGTATACATTATTAAGAGAATTTAGAGATAAACTAACAAGTGCTCCAACCACACACAATCCCCCAATCCCAAATGGATCCCAATTGGTCCTAGGTCTATAAGGGCTTAGGGCTTGAGTCAACGAGTTTGTAAGGGATCCATTTGGGATTGGGGATGTTAGCTGTATGTAATATCTTCAACTTTTCTAATACAATGCTGTACAGTTCACATGAACCCTGTGGCACTATTGGATCATTTTGTCTGGGCTCCTAAGTGTAGTTCCGAATGAAAGATACATCCTAGGATGCTCTGGGACACATCCTCAGTAATGTTCCTGAGATCATTGGGCGTTTCGGGTCTTTCAACATCAGATGCCCTCACTCAGGTGACCCAGCCAGGGTTGATCAGGCCCTGGCTTGTGTCCCAGCAGTGTAGTTCCACTGATCGCTCCTCCTGATCCAAAGCCTTCTGGAGGCTCTCTCTGCAGCCTCCATGATGTTCTTTAAAACTTTGCACAGTGAGTGGCCAGCAAAGCCTCGGCACCCCACTTCTATGGGCTTCCTTGGCATTGCTCCACCAGCTCCTGGTACTTAGACCGCTTTCGCTCGTTCGCCTCCTCGATGCGGTCCTCCCATGGTACTGTCAGTTCTATCATTAGAACTTGCCTTGCAGAGACAGAGGAAAGCACGATGTCTGGCCTCAGGGATGTTGTTGTGACGTGGTCCAGGAACTTGAGTTGCTTGCCCAAGTCTACTCTCAGCTCCCAGTCAGACGCTGAGGTGAGTAGGCCGGCTGCTGGTTTGGGTTGTGACTGAGGCTGCTCTCCAGCCCTGGCAAAGATGATGTTCCTCTTGCCTTGCTGGTGCTTGTTGGTGTTGTTGTGGGCTACGGCTCTGGAGATGGCTTCAGCAGCTGCCTTCAGACCCGAGGGGTCGTGCCGTCGCTATCGCTGGCGGCACGACCCCTCGGGCAGCTGCTGAGGATGCGCTCAAGTGAACCTCTCCCGGAGCACAGAGCACAAGCTGGAGAGTCGGCCATGCCCCAGAGATGGAGATTAGCTGGGCTAGGTAAGACGTCATACGCAGCTGTGATGATGAACTTGATGCGCTGGAGTTTTGCTTGCCAGAGCTCGGCGCAGGTCACCTTCCTGTCCAGCGCTCCCTCCCATCTCGTCCATGCTCCCTGCTTCTGCATGCCCACCATCCTGCTGGTCCGCTCCTCCTCGACTCCTGCCCGCACCTCTTTCAGGACTAGCTGGCGTTTGCCCTGCCTGTGTGCCTTCTCATAGAGGGGCTGAGGAAAAGCATCGAACCCTGCACGCCCCGTTGCCACTGTGCCCACTAAAGCCCTGTGTCTCAGCCGAGACTCGGCTACCTCCATGCCTTCCTGGGCTTTCCACTTCCTGCCTGTACGCACCATGATGCCCGCTGATGCAACTCTTGAGTCTTTAGAATCCCGATAGAGCATAGCCTCTCTCGTCCTAGAGACTCTGAACTCATCGTCAAGGCTGCTGATTGGGAGCTGGAGTCTGTTGGTCTTCCCATACAGTGCTGCGCTGCAGAGGCTGCGAGGCAAGCCCAGCCACCTGCGGAGGTAGCTGCTGATCTTCTTCTCCAGGGTTTCTACTGTTGACAGGGCCACCTCATACACTAACAAAGGCCAGAGAACCCGGGGTAGAACGCCATGCTGGTAAATCCACGTCTTAGATTAAGCTTATGTGGAGCTCGACAAAAAACACCACATGTGTGAATGTGTGACAGTCTCTGAAATGTAACAGCCTGTCAAAATAAATGCAGGTCTCTAAACTAACTCGGAGGGTGAGGGGTCAGATGGTTAGCGCTTTGTGACACATGTTACAGCAGGACAGACAAAGCTCAAAAACTGTTCTGACTTGTACTTTGAATGTAAGTAAGGTAACACCATGCACTCTTAAAAAAAATTAAATAGCACTTGTTTTTTAAAAAATAATCCTGGGAGAGGATTTCCCAGGAGAGGTCCTGGCTAAGCCCTCACTTTCCTTGAATCCTATAAATGTCCATGGGCATAACTATCTCATTACACATGATCATCACCTTTAGCCAAAAGTATTACAGCAGCCACTTGTTCAACATTCATTCACTGAAATGCTGAGATAATGAAACTCTTATTTTAAACCACAGGGTCGTGAGAGACGTGGAGACATGTCCAGAGAATACCAGCAGACTGTCGGGACCTGTCTGTAAGCCAACAGTCATCATGAACCAACTATGTCCTGGAGCACACAACCACAAATGCCCACTCACGCACAGACACTGACTGTACACCCCTCTACCCATATGTTATAAATACACACAATATTTACAACCCCAGTGATAAAACTTACAAGCTGACACATGTTACATTAACCACAAGGAGGTCATGTAGCTATAATTGCATGCTAAGAACAAAAGAATGTTCAAACTCACTGCCAAGTTCATCAACTCATCACGTTTTATTTAAGTAAGATATGATGGCACAAGCCATACACATAATACACTGTCTATCAAAGTACTTTTAAATGCTTTTAGATGCTAACAAAGGCCACGTTCAGCTGCTGTGACTCAGAATTAGTGTATAATTACTTGAAAAATCCCCCATGTAAACATTTAAATGCACACACCTGCCCGGAAACACAGCAGACAGATACAGGGAAACAAACAGGAGGAAACCCACAAACACACAGACACCCTTAAAACATCCAGAGTGCACAGGGTCAGAGGTCACAGCCTCTTGGTGACCCAAAGGGACCTGTAAACACTTAATCTGATCCCCATGACTGAACAAACAGCAGTGACTGACAGGACAGCAGCAACCTGACCAGGACAAGGTTATCATGGTGACTGACAGGCGTTGACACTGTCACCACGGTAACTGATGGGCGGTGATAGACAGGTTGTTAGGAGATGTGTGCGAAGGATCTGATCCATGCTGAGATGCAGAGAGGAGGGATTAGGCACATAATGGGGCTGGGATTAGTGCCTAACCGTGATATCCCTCCGCCTTGATGTGCGACAACAGTGCTTCACTTCAGGGCATTCTTAAGACTGTGTTATTTGGTCTGTGTATATGCTTTAATTACTCTCTTTATATGACTAATCTGACCCTTTACATGAAGGAGGGACATGTGAAGGGTGGTGGATTAAATCACAGACAGTGTGAGTGGTGAAATCACAATGAAACTCCGCCAAAGAACGTCACCCAAGAAAAGCTGTACACAGCTGCTTTTCACAACACTACTGAAGTGTCAACTGCCAATCAGATTTCCTTTCTTGTTATCTGATCAATGTGATTCTGTGCTAACAGTAATGCCACCAGAATGAATAAAAGCGTTATTTAAAACGATTGAAACCATGCCAAGTAAATCTTTAAAATTGAACTTTGGTACAAATTGATTCATCACTTGAATTGCAACAAGTCCTCCAAATTCACAGGTCCTGTAAACTCGAATTAAGCCAACATGCCTATCCAAGACATACCCAAAGTAATTTGCAAGCTGTTCTTGTTCAAGCCTGGTCTCATTTGAAAGGTAAGGAACGAAGTTTTTTTTCTTCAGCTGTCAGAATTACCGTAAGTGCATGTGTCATTGAGTTTTACAAGTTTCAACACACTGAAAAGGATTTTTAAAACTTTGCCAGATTTTTTTTTATTCTGGAAAAAATAGGCTGCAGATGACTGTAACTGGTGCTTCATTAACTGGAAGCACATTAGGGCCACATCATGAAGCCAAGTCCAGTCCAAATTCAGATTAGATAATATAATCTCAGAAAATTAACATTTTACATGTGCTTTTCTAAAGTTTCGTCCAGGCACTTTTCAATTAAGAGGGTAAAATAATGTACTAAATGTGTGAATGTGAGTAAAAAACAAAGCAACAAAGACAGAAATGTCTATTTAGGAGCATACTGTATATAAAACACTTCTAGAAAACCTAAATTGGTAAGAAAGACTGCTTTTTTTCTCTCTTAAAACAACAGAGGAGCTACTTGTTTATCATCTATGTATATTATATAACATTATATTTTGAATTATTATATAACAGTCTTTAAAGGGCCAGTGTGTAAAATGGGTTGAAAACAGTGACATCAGTGGCCAAATTCTAGATTGCAGGGCTCACTCGCTCACCCCTCCCGTTGGGTAAATGACGGCGGCCTTGTAGGGACAAAAAGCCTTGCGCTTTTTTTCAGGAGTAGGTCTATCTAGCGACGAGTTGTATGTTTATTTAGAAATCTAAGCCATGTTACGATATTGTAATGAATCCCTCATGAGCAGGAGACCAGAGGAGCGTTCAGGAAAAAGGCCCATTTATTTGAGCACTCCAGAAACTCCAGTAACACTCCAGGGGGTAAAAGACTCCATTCCAACCTCTGACTCTTCTAGCGTAACAGACACACTTCATACACACATTCTCATTTACAATACCGAGTGGGGACCCCCCTCCCCTCTCTGCTCCGCCAATCTCCAGCCCGCACACTGACTGACAGCGTAGCCGGTAAACAGAGCTCAGCTGTTTATTTAGCCTAGCAATATCTCCGGACTATAGTAGCTGCAATGGACGACTTTGAACGCGATTTTGAAGAGTTTCTTGTAGCGGACACAGACCCAGAGCCATACCTGTTTGAGCTGGAGCATACAGATGAGGAACTCCATGTGTTTGATGCTGAGCGGGCGAGAAGAGAGGCTGAATGCACAGAATGGGATTCGGTGCTACTGCTACCATCATTGGGGAGATATATCACCAGGAGGAAAAGCGCCACAGAGAGTGCATCACAAGGAGTGAAGTTGCGTCTTCTTTTCCTCGCAGATGACGGTTCGGGTTCATTCTCTCCTGTTGTGTGGTAAGTGTGGTCCATTCGCAAACTTTATAACTAAAAAAACTTTTCACTACTCTCTATCGACGAACTACTAACACTCTGCTGTTTCCTCCTCCTTCTTCCTTCCTTCCGCTGTCTTCGTTGGTTTATTTATACACTCGAAACGTGTTCTCTGGCTGGCTGGATTGTCCGCTCGGTCTGCCGTACATACATGGCAGTGCAAGATGGCGACCTCTCTAAAGCAAGGCCCTTGCTACATATACTGTATATATATAAAAGCATAATTATAAGGCTACGAAAACCAAACGAATTTTATTTTATAGCGATTATATACTTGTATAAACATATTAATGGGTAGAATATTCAGATTCAGATTCAGATTGACAATAAACCATGCCAAATATTACACACTGGCCCTTTAATGCCAAGATAGAGTTAAAAACTTCTCCAGAGGTGAGGAGTGTCATTAATTACAAGACCCATGAGCCATTGAGCCAGTCTCTGGCTTCTGATTGGCTAAGAGGCCAAAGGAAGTAGGGGAGGCACTTCATTTAACACAGGAGGTGTTTCTCAATGTCAAGGAAGGATCCTCAAATGGCCGAATTTGAAGGACGTTACGCCATCAAACCCTGCCAAAGGACTGTTCCAATGTCAAGGATCCTTCCAAGTTTCATGAAGGACTGAGTCCTTCTTTCAGAGAAATTTGAAGGATGCATGCGTGGATCCTCCGCGAGTATAAAATCCCCACAATGCTTTGCACAGTACACGACTTGCTGGAAGTGAGGGTGGGGCCTTCTCAATGAGACCTGCGCTAGGGAGCTCGGCAGGATTTAGATTAATATGTCATATATTTGGATTAATGTCTTCACCAGTTTTTATCATCCAAGTGTGAAAAAAATATTGACAGAAACCTCATAATTTACCCTTTCCAATGTGTCTACTGCCACATAATGAGATTTTTTTAAATAACGTGATTTAGATAAAACATAAGTTTTAAATGAATCATTCACAGCAGAAATGGAGCACTAAGTGTTGTCTTTACTTCATTACTCCACTTACTCTTAAATATGATCCAGAAATATATTCATGAGATTCTGACAATACTGACACATGTTTAAAACTGTCCAACAACATTGGAGAGTGCCAAAACTATCACAATAACTGAAACCCCCTCAGTCTGCTGAGGGTTAATGATGATCATGTGGGGACACTTGTTAGCCTGTTCCAATGTGTGTCACTGCATGCTTTGGAGGACTCTTGCCTTGCCTCTGTGGGATCCTTGACTTTGAGAAACACCCAGGCTCTCGCTGCCTGTTGAAGCCTAGACTGTCACCTCCGATTGGCTCACGTGAGATGTCAATGAAAAGGTCAGGAGTTCACCACCATTTTGACAGAGTTGGCATATTTGCATGCAAATAGAAGAAATTATGAATAATATGTGGAGAAATATGAATGTTTGAAATGATGCAACAGCAGGTTGTGGATATCTATGGATGTAATAATGTATTTGGACTAAATATTTCTCTGGATTTGGATAGTCTAGACCTTTAAGAGTTTATGAAAACTGCATGAGCAGCATTTTTGTTAGCATATATCAATCTGTGGATTATCGGAACACTTCATAGGTGAGTTATAAGAACATGGTCTCTCTCCGAAGTCGTCGAAATCCAGCGCTTGGGCAGTAACTTGCGGCATCAGAAACCAACCAACGTGGCATCAGGGGAAACGCGGCGGGACAAGGGCGAAAGTTAAAGTCCAAGTGGAGCAGACGGGAGGGGTGGTGGATTGGTCCAACAAACATGGACTTTCACCCGAGAGAGCGGTGTTCATGTCCGGTAAGATTCTAAAGCCAAACCCTGTCCTTTTTCATGTGTGTTTGTTGTTGAAGGGGAAAAAAACATCAATTTGCAGTGTTGTACTGACGTAGTGCATTTATTTTGAAAAAGACTGTAAGTAAACATTAAATTTCTTATGAAAACGGAAGTGTATCTTGAAAGAAGAGAACTTGACATAGTGTCCCAAAACATCAACAACCAACACACCCAGGGAACCATGCACATGGTACGTGAACGTGGAAAGTCCATGACCAAAATGTCAATGTGTGACAAGGTCGGAGTGAGAATGTGTTGGTGTTAACTGTATATTTGTTTGTTTTTCATCTAACAGAAGCATTTATTGAACCTGCTGTGGTGGTTGTATCTTGAAATAGTCTGCATCAGTCGAACCGCAAGAAGTGTAGCTTTTGAACAACAGGTCATATGAGTAAACCCCTTAAACATAGCAAATACAGCAGTTGTTGACATATCATTATCATCACATGAAAACAATAAAATGCCTTGTTTGTCCATACCCTCCAGAAAGGCAGTTGGAGACATTTTTCTCTGACACACAGCTGCAAGACAGTGTCATTTGTCTGGGTCTTCCTAAGCCTTTACAAATCAAATAAATGTGACAACACTATGATTAAGGTTTGTTTAGATTTAGGTACAAGTTAAATGCACCTTTAAGTACCTTTGCTTCCACCATAATTACTACACCCACAAGCAGACTTTTTCGTAAACATATGTCAATTTGGGTCACTCACTGAAGCGATTGATGCTGTAATTTTAGGAGAATTGTTGATTACCTATGTGCTTTTACTTGTATTTTTTGTTATGCAGCCTAACTAGCACTTATCAGCTTGCCCTCTTACTCATCAGAACATTGTAATATTATGAATTAGGAGCCATACCAAACATGCAAAACACACAATTAAGGGTAACGTTGAGGTGAACGATAGGCTGAGGCGTGTGCTGTTCACAAATAAATGTTAGGTTGGCACGTCAACACAACTCATAATGTTTTAGTGATGGAGAGTGAGTGTGTGTGTACAATAAGGTGTGGCAAACTGCATGATGCTACTTCGCCCTCACAGCACACAAACCGCAAGCTGGCCCACCTCCACATGGAAGAAATCACTGCCAACACTTCCCTGGTACTGCAAACACAGCTGTGAACACACACACACACACACACACACACACACACACACACACACACACACACACACACACAGAGTAACCTAGCAGAGCAAACACACCTGACAGTGATGACATAGATCAAACTAAAATCTGGCACTAAGACACAGCAGCTGTACCCGCTCTACCTGAAACGCATGTTAGCCAACTTGCTAATCAAATGTGAAATCGTCAACAATAAGATATTAAAAACAGTCTAATTAAGTACAAGCAACTGAAAAAGGCAAAGTGAAGTGTGATATAACTGTTTTGAAGGGGAAAAGGTATTTTAAAGGATACAGCAAGGTGTCAGAGCTTAATGCTTTGTGTTTTTAAAGTCTCCACAGAATGGTATCAAAAGTAAAATTTAACGCATCTGTCTTACTTATCTCTTTCCTCCCTTCTTCCTCACTCTATCCTTCACTGTCCTCCCTTCCCTCTCCAGCCTCCTTCTCATTTCCTTCCTGTCAAAAGGGAAAGGAGAGAGGGATCATGCCACACAGAAAAGAAAAGGATTATTTGTTGGTTAAAAATCCCTCACGTCTCAACTAATCCCAAGTGTTTAAGTTTCACTAAGCTCTTTGAAAGACCGCAGAATGGGTGTGCGTGTGTGTATGTGAGAAATATTTGCTACTTCGGTCCAACCCCTAATGAAGCTCTGCTGGTGGTTTCATACCTTGCGTCCCAAAACTGACCAATGGCACACAAGGTCACCGTCCAGCCAGAGTGTGGGCTGATCCAATCAGAGGAAAGTACAGCAGTGGGGGTGACAAGGTGGCCAGCAGACATAAGGAGGAAGAGGGGGAGGAGAGGGGGGAGTTGAATTTGCTCCCAAAAACCTTCACAAACTCTTATGATTGAGTGTAATCGGATTCTGGGGAGCTTAGTGGGAATTTGCCGAGAGGAATTGTCTTATTGTTATTATGACTTCTTTGTTTAGCGGATGCCCTTATCTCCGGGTTGAATTAGGGGGATTATTCCTTTATTCCATACTCCCACCCATAATACTGGGAAAGTGTTTCCTTGGTAATTAGGTCTAAGTGTCCTTGTTTAGTTTGCCACAGTAAGCACAGACTTGTTAGGAGCCACAGCATGAAGTTTTATTATGAAGCTGAGAGGTTAAAGGGAAGAAATACCTCAGCATTTAGAATTTGAATTGATTTTCAGCATGAACCTCTTACTCTGTGGGAAAAGTTCAAACATTGTTCTCCTACAATAGGTCAGCATTCATTAGTGAAACCACCAGGCACAGTTAGAATGTACAATTTGCAACAAGGGAGGCCTACAGTGTTAGCAAGCAACGGTAAAGGGCATGAAGGGACGACTGTTAAATTCTGTACCCCCGGAGATGGCTTGACTGTGACTGTACCGGAATAAAAGCCTTGCAGTGACAGCACAGAATTGGGTTTGAACAAGAGTGTCAAGCAATTAATGTTTCATTCATTTTCACTTTAAGCAGCATTTTTGTTGATGTTATTCACATACATCAAGTGCTGGATGCTAAAGCTTGCTTTGTTTGATTATGTCAAATACCATCATGAAGCAGATTGTCTGAAGGATAATAACTGTCACAATTTCTCAGGACAATGTTTAATCCAGTGTTGTAGCACTCACAATCAGTCTTTGTCTCAAGACCAGACTCAAGACCACTTTTTAAAGGTCCCATCTTGGACTCGACCGTATCTTCACTCTGCCATGTCTTGGTCTCAGACAAAGATGACTCTGGATTGTATTTCAAGAACGGTCATTCAATTCATATACACAAAAGAAGTTTGTGCTCTAGATAAAGGATCAGCACTCAGTGAATAACCTCCTAAGCCCTATGATAAGCTATTATGGCAAGGCTTAACTACACAAACCAGTGAGCAGTGATAACTAACATGTCTTTGGGGTCATCAGGTGGGAACCTCCTTTCACCAGTGTTTCGTCTAGTTGGTCCCACGACACCTCCAGGAGGCTAGACAGTGATCTCTGGCGTCCCAGAGACACTCTCCTAATGCCAGGTCTCACTGCTCCCCTCCCTGCACCAACCCAATAACCTCCTTTACCTTACTTACACATGGCTTTCTCAGCCCAAACAGCACTGCCACCTTCAACAAACCCAGGCTCTGTTAATGCAAGCTCCAGGTAGAAACAGTGCTGATAATGCCTTTCCTAGCACATTCACCATACTCTATTTCACACACTACATAGCTCCAATATAAGCTAAAGTTAAAGGAGATAGATAAACTCACAGAATCAGCAAACACACTCACCTTGCAGCATGGTCTCAAACAAAAGGGATTCAAATAGGCCACTCCCACACTTAAATAACCTTCCTCTTCCTGGATTCAAGACTACAGCTGGGGGGATATTACTAAAATATCTGACTCAAGTTGGTCGAGTTGATTTTAGATCCTTAGTGTTTGTATTTGTTTGCTCATTAAAAAAAAAAAAAAATCCTACACATAAAATGCATATCTGCAATGCCTTTACATTATTTTATTGATTTTTCTCATGATACACTCATACACACATACCTACAGTATGCACACAAAAAAGTGAATGAAGTGAATCTTCATTTTATTTCAGTGAGTGTTTGTATTCAAATGCGGATGTTTCATTTCAATTTAAGGAGTGCCTATGGTTTGCATGTTCCCCATTTTATTATAAGTATCATGCAGTGTGGGACTCACACTGATCTGGTCTTGGTCTTGAGTTAATCTCAAGTTGACCTCAAAGTCTTGGTCATGACTTGGTCTTGGTTTAGGTGGTCTCACATCACTGATTTAAGCTAGGATTTATTTTTGATGATCCTGACTGTAGTGTGATGGCCATGTCCACCCAACACAAGTACCACATGTTCAGTTACCTTTAATTTGCAGTTACTTACAGTGAAATATACACAACACCAGATTGTTTACTTTAAAATTTATCAGCACTTTGACAACACACTGTTTTCGAGATGAAGTGCGCACATTTAGTTTACATTAGTGATGTGACTCGCCGTGCCGAGGCTTCGAAGCGTGTGTCGAGTAATCCAGGAACTGTTTCCGCGATGCGCGTATCGAGGCTTGTGTCGCTTCAGACGAGTGACGTCATTGGTGACGTACGAAGCCTCGCTGGCCGGCTGTACCACGTGACTGGTTCGGGAAGTGGTTCAGATCTATATATACAAACCACTAAGTGTAATAGCTTTTTTGTCCAGTAGATGGCTTAGTAGAGCAAATGAAGCATCAGGAAGCTTTGCCCTTGAGTGAACCAATTTGATGAAAAGCTTCAATGCTTCATGAAGCTTCATCTGCCCATCACGAGTTTACATTGTTTTGTCATTTTGCTATTTGCGTTTGTGTTATTCATTCATTTCTCTGTGTTTGAGTTACCTGAAGTCACTTCCTGGTTGGAAAAATGGGGCTGAGGGCGGAGCCTGCTTTTATGCAGAAGGCCATCCCACGGACTGCACCAAGAGCTGTGACATCATGGGGGGATTAGGGGTTTCTTTGTTTTAGTCTTAGTTATTGTTTGTGTAAGTTCTCCCCTTTGTGTGTAAGTTGGTCTGATCAGCCACTATATATGTTGCCCAGTTGTCTGTTTGTTGAGTTAATCTCTAGTTTTGATAAGATAAGATAAGATAAGAAAGGGAAAGAGTCAGACTAAAGATTTCAACATTTAAAAACTTAAAAAACTAGGCATGCAAAAAAAGTACAAAAAATACAAGAAACAGCAATACATAATAATAAACTAGTATAGTAAACCCTTTTTTCTTTAAACCTGTGTTTCTGTGCTTTGACTGCTTGGTCCATGATATGCAGTTGCAGAATGGCTCGTCTCTGGGCTTCCACTTACTATTTCAGTAACTAGCAGGCAGATTACCTGCCATAGTGCAAGAAAAAAATTCTGTTGTCACTCTGGTATCTGTTAATCTTGATGTTCTGTTTTGACAAAGGCTATAAGTGGTTTGACACTCAAGATGTGGTGTTATGGATTCTTTTTTCTAGAGTAGAAACTGCAATGTCGTGGCTCTGAGGTCCTGGGTGGCTTTCATTCCCTGCAAGAAAACCATTAAATCAGTCGGAGTAAAACTTAAATCCTGCTTCTTCGCTTAAAGACGCATTAGGGACAGACTGACAGGCACGGAAAACCGAGGGAAACTGAGACACAGCAGTGATGATGATGATGTAGGTGAGGTTTCATTGCAGTAAGGAGACTCCTGTCAAAGGATTTGCATAAACCCAGAACAGGGATAAAGTCTGGCATTACTGTGAATAGAGACGTTAAACCTGCTTTATGATAGTAAGTCAAAAATGTCTGCAAGTCATGTGAACGCAGCACTGATTATACATGACTCCTTTTAGAACCAGTATATTATTTATATTAAATTTACCAAAAAAAATAATGTTTTAGAAGGAAAAACATTTACAGAGACAATGCAACTTTGCATTGCAGCACATCAATTTAAAAACTGCAGGACTCAAAGCTTCTTAGACAAACTAATTTGCAAAGGTTTTTAATAGAAGTACATGATGATACGCCTCATTGGAAATAATGAAGCTAGAGAGACATGCCTCTCTCATGGGAGATCACCGCTCAGTCACAGATAGATGATACAGAAAAGAGGAATGAAAACTGTAAAGGATGAACTGGATTGTCATGGTTTCAGAGTAATGGTTATTGTACCTGCAGAGATCATGTTTTGGAGAGACCAATTTTGGGGGCACAATCCCCACAGGAAAACAACTGATTTTGGGGTACAAAAAGCAGCTGCAACAGAGATGGATTGCTTCAAACAGCCACATTTGGTGCCCAAAAAATGCTGGAAAAACAGCAACGACTCTCTAAATCACAACTGGTTCTGTTGTTTGTTGGTTTTGAACAGTGATCTGCAGCTTGGCAGGTGTCTCACCTAGGTGTCACACTATCCACTTTCCCTCCAAAACAGCCAAGAGTTAGGTAATTGTACTTCCATAGTTATGGCTACAGGAGTAAATATTCATAATTATCATTTTGGTGCAATTTTGTGTTTGTTTTGAACCTAGCCACCCCTCCAAGCTCTGACTAGACTATTCTACTGAACATTATGAAGCAATGCAGAGTAACTGGAGGTACTGCCACCTGACAAAACCGATTATACGTTTTTATTTTTACCATTATTTCCATGCCTGTTTATCAGAATTAAGAGTTGGTCCAATTTATCTATTTTTAAAACAGAATCAACCCAGGAAGGATAAGGTGTGATATTATGACATGCTAGCAGGGTTGCCCTCAGCGTGTTTATTGGTTATAACGCAGCATTTAGCTTCACTTTCCTCCAGGGTGTTTCTCCTTATAAAACACGCCTTCTCAGCTCTACCTTTTTCCTGTGTCTGATCCTTCAAATTGGAATTTATCAACAGAAAGCAAGTTAACTGTACAATTGGATGATATCTAATGGTGACAGGGCGCATGGCTTTCAGACATTCTCCAGACAACCATGTAAATGTTACAAGAAAGAGAGAGAGAGAGAATGACAGAAAGTAAAAAAAAAAAAGGGGGGGGGCGGAGTGGGGGGGGTTTTCAGGGGCTAATAACAGCCGTCTAAGTGCTCTATCTTTTGTCTCATTGTCTCTGAGTCCCAAGGACAAACTGTGGCAGGCTACCCTGCCTGGTCACAGTCTGTCAGCTAAAGCCTTGTTCATCCTCTAATGACTCCAGATTCAACATCCATCTCTTGCCACACCAAGAGGAACACACACACACACACACACACACACACACAACCACCATTTAACAGCCTATATGTCCCTCTCCATCTGGAACAACATGCACATAAAAGGCTATGTGCGCACAAACACACAAAGTCGCTTCCACCTGGTTAAATGTGGCCATCAGTCTCCAGGTGGTTTCAGTCTTAATGTGTCGAGGCTGGTAGAGCACAACAAGGACAGGTAAAGACACACTGCAACAGCTGTTCCGTCCTCCTATCACATTCCTCTTCTCTCCACCACTTATCTTTTTTCACCTCACATCACTTGTTCTGTCATTACCCGACACTTGTCCCCGCTGCCTGTCACATAGTGTCTCGTAACAATAACTGTGGACAGTTGCGGCCTAAAAGCATCTTTGTGCAAGATCTGAGACCTTGATCTAGTCACTGAATGTTGTCTCGGATATAAATGTAATAACCCAATATTATTCTCTTTTTCAATCCCTCTCCATTTCCCCTCTTCTTTTCTTTCAGCCAACATTTTTTAACATCCTTCCTGTGGTTTTACTCTCTTGGCTCACCGCTATAGGAAATACCTGTCCTCAGCTGACACACACACACACAAGTGGTTGCAGAGCCAAATACACAGTCACACACAATCTCTGCTACAGTAACGACTCCAAACCATTTTTAGCCTTAGGATGGAAATGTTGGTCGGCCCAACATTTCCATCCTAAGGCTAAAGAGGAAAGGGTTTATCCAGACTGTTACAGCACGAAGTCCAAAAGCCAGCATCTGTGATGATATGGGGGAGTGTTGCTGCCTAAGGCATTATGGGTAACTTCATATCTGTGAAGGCACCGTGAAAGCTGAGAGGTAAATAAAGATTTGGAGCAACATATGCTGCCACCCAGACAATGTCTTTTTCAGGGATGTCCCTGCTTATTCCAGCAGGTCAATGCAGAGCCTCATCCTGCCCGTCACAACAGTGTGGCGTCATAGTAAAAGAGTGCGGGTACTAGACCGGCCTGCCTGCAGTCCACATTGAAAGTGTGTGGCACGGGGCGTTGGTAATGTAGTGGATAGTGCCGGCGCCCCATGTACAGAGACATCGCCTCACTGCAGCGGCCGTGGGTTCGAATCTGGCTTGCGGCCCTTTGCTGCATGTCAGTCCCCACTCTCTCTCTGTCTCCCCATTTCACTCTCTGTCATGTCAATAAAGGCAAAAAGCCCATAAAAATAATCTTTAAAAAAAAGAAAGTGTGTGGCACATCATAAAGTGCAACAGATGACAACAGAGACCCTGTACTGTTGAGCAGCTGAAGTCATATATCAAGGAAAGTATTTTGCTTTGAAAACTTGCACAGTTAGTGTCCTCGGTTCCAAAAGGCTGACTGAGTATTTTTAAAAGTAAAGGTGATGTAACACAGTAGCAAAGATTGCCCCTGTACCAACTTGTTTTATATGTGTCGCAGACCTCAAATTCAGAATGACTGTATATTTACAAAAACAAAAAAAACAATTAAGTTTAAAGTTTGAACATTACATATCTTGTGTCCGGACTGCCTTCAGTTGAATAAGGTCAAAGGTCAAAAAAGGATTCAGAAATGATTTCATTCTGTTTTTATTTACATTTTACAGAGCATCACGACTTTTTTGGAATTGGGGTTGTACTTTGACGTTTTATGGAATACTATCCTATGACATTGTTTATGATGTTTTTATAGCATACTAAGCTGTGAAAATTTTAATGACATACTATACTATGACTTTTTGATGGAATACTATACAGTGACATTTTTATGATGTTTTAATGGCATACTATATTGTGACTTTTGTTTTTTTGTTATACTATACTATGGAATACTACACCTGGGCTGTGGAAAGAAACTGTTCTTGCATCTGGAGTGTTGTGTAGCACCTAACAGAGGGGAGAAGTTTGAACAGATTGTGTCCAGGGTATAAAGGGTCTGCAGCGATGTTACCTATGCAGGAAATTATGGTGTTGATGTTGGACCTCCAATGGCAGATCCCAGAAACCTATATCAGGCTGGTTATCAATCTCAACATCAATTTTGGTTTTGCTACTTGGTCAGGTACAAGTCATAGTAAAGTATATCCAAAAAAATGTCATAGTATGGTTGGTAGTGTCATAGTATATTATGTTGAAAAAAAAGTCATAGTATGTCAAAAAACAACCTTAGAAAATTTAAAAGGTCATTGCCTCATAAAACAAAAAAAAAGTATGGTATGTTGAAAAAAACATTTAAAAAACTCACTGTATAAAATGATGAAAATAGTCATAGTGTAGTAGATTGAAAAAAATATAGTACAGCATATAAAAATGAACTTATAGTATGGTATGTCAAAAAATGTTATAGTACAATATGTTGGGGAAAAAAGTCATTTTATAGAATGTTGAAAAAGTCATAGTTTAGTAGGCTGAAAAAAGTCATAGTATGTTAAAAAAAAAAAAAACTCATAGGACCACAACAGCATCTAAATGGACTAAACTGATGTTTTCAGGTACATTTACATGTTGTTAAATGTACCTGAAAACTGTTGTCTTTTTTACGTCACCACTGGAATCTAGTGTACTGAAACTTGAATCATAGTTAATCATCATCATGTTTCCCATCAAGCTACAGTACATAACAAAATTACATTTAAAAGCAAAGTCGTTTGTTTGTAAAGACAGATTTAGAGGTGTTGGAAGCCTTTTTTATTTGTTAGCTTTAGTAAGATACAGAACAAGTTTCAGAATCATGTTTTGTTTGCATAAGGTTCATGTTATTAATCACTGTCAAGTTTTATAAAGCAAATGCAGCCAGATAATCTAACTCTGCTACACACCTCCCACCCGCCAAATACACACAAGCAAAGTGCCCACACATGAAACCAACCGCAACACAAACAAGGAGTGTGATATGCTACAAATGGAGGAGATAAAGTGGAGCTGAGTGATGGCGGAAAATCTCTTTTCCTGACTTGGCAGGTGCTCCAACTCGGTACAAAGAGCGTCTGTCACTCACACAGAAAATAACTGGGGTGACTATAGAAAATTACTGACACACCAACAGGAAGATATTTAGCGACCTGGGACGAACTGACATCGTACTTCATATCAGACACAGAATTCTCATGGTCGTAAACAGAAATGGACACACACGGCAGGGAGAGAACCATGTCTTTAATCAAGCCTAGTGCATCTGTCAACAATGCTGTGAACACAGGGCTTCATCACAACACAGACGCCCCTGTGTGCGCGCGCGCATGCGCGTTCGCGCGTGTGTGTGTGTGTGTGTGTGTGTGTGTGTGTGTGTGTGTGTGTGTGTGTGTGAGCAGACATGACCAAACAACACACCCCTCCATCCATCACGTCAGGATGGAAACAGGATAAATAAAGTGGAACTGCTCTTTTAGAAAAGGGGACACATGTATTATGGCCTGCTAGAGTCTGATGTCACAGGAAGGACAGGAATGCAGCTGTGCTTGATATTAAATAAAGGCCTTTTGTGGTTATCATCGAGTTTGACATGAATCATACATGTACGGATGCCAACAAATTATTTTTTTCTGTTTGACTTTCTGTTGTATTTAACTATATGCACACGCACAGACCAACAGGTTTCTCTTGTCAAACAGTCAGATGCAGGCGGAGATGGTGCAGACAGGCTTTGATGTGGAAATCAAAGTGTTATGAGAAGCTGCAAACATGCAAAATATATTAAAATGTCATGTTAGGACATGTTTAAAGTCAGATCTGTCAAAGTGTGAGTGGAAAAAGAGATGAATGACTGAGTGGAGAGGAGCGAAGAAGCTCAGGGCTGAAATCAGGGATCAAGGTTAAACTGAAATGCTTTTAACTGCAGCCTAAGGCTTTTGTGCTGCATCCCACGGTTCTGATAATGAATGCAACCAAAAGCCAAAGGAACAGAGTTAAAACACAAATAATAAAACACTAAACATATTTCAAATGCATAGCCAGCAATAAGAAATACTGAATGTCTAAATAATTCCTGGCTGAAAAGTGCACAAGTAATGAAAAACAGTAGCAGAAGTGCTTGGTGCTGAGCGCAGAGATTTTTTGCTGTGGTTGGAGCTGCAGTGTTGTAATCAGTATGTGGGTCAACGTCTTGATTACAGTCCAGCATCGCATTCCACTTCTGTTACAGTCAGCTGTGATTAGCATGTGGGTGAGCCTGCAGGGTGTATCTGTGTGTATCTATGTGCGCACCTGCCCATCAGCTTCTGTGTGTAAATATGTGACCTTCTGTGTCTATGTCATTCTGCGACTTGGCCATGAAATAACACATCTGGAAACAGAAAAATGAAATGAATTAACTTTAATAGTATTAAAATCTGCCAGTGAAAGAACCACAATCTGATTCCAACTTCAAGTCTGTGCACTTTTAATGAAGTTTGTTGCTGCTGTTTCAGTGAAAACTCTCATGTTTCTCTGAACAACAGTCTCCCACAGCCTGAAGGGAGACTGCAACATAGGCTCCATCGTAAAAAACCCTGCAGATGATGTACTTCCTGTGTCAGTTGAGGAAATTCAACCTACAACAGGAGGTGCTGATCTAGTTCGGCTGTTGTTGAGTTTGACCTTTGTACATCAGTCACTGTCTGGTTTGTCAGAGAGAGACTGTAATGGACAGTTAGATTTGCAGAAAAGATTACTATAAGCCTCCTCACCCTCCAGGACTTACAAACATCCCCAGTCACTGCAGACACCCATAGACTGAATAAAAAGAATTGACAACATGACATCACCAATTGCGTTTGGTATTATGGCCATTGCCATCTTGGATTTTTCAGGGCCAGAAGTGACCATATTTGGATGAGAGCATGAAGCTGTGGAGCAGCGAGGGATGGATCTGACTCAGACTGTGGTGACGCCTCAAAGACAACCTGTCACTCAGCGCAGCCACACTCTAAATTATGCATGACTTTCAGCCTTAATAACATTTGGTGAGTTATATAAATAGTCACCTCCTGTACAGTTGTCACTAAAGGTCCAGTGTGTAACATTTAGGGGGATTTAGTGGCATCTAGCAGTGAGGGTTCGCAGATTGCAACCAGCTGAAACTTCGTTAGGTTTCAGCTGGTTTCTGTTAGAATTCCTTTAGCATTATTGTTCAGGACATTGTTACAGGGAGCTGAATTATCTGCAGACATCACTCCTTCTCTCCAAATAACAGAACAAGTGATTCAAACCACTATAAATGCTGAATAAAGCAGTTACTAACTAGAGCCAGTGTTTGGTTTGTCTGCTCTGGGCCCTTGTAGAAACATGGCAGTGCAACATGGTGATCTTCGTGGACGAGGACCCATTCTCTGTGTAGATATAAACAGCGCCTTCTAAGGTAGCAAAAACACTACATTTCCAATTTAAAGGTGATTATACACTAAAAAACCATAGTCATTATATTTCATTTCTGACAGTATTTCCCTCTAAATTCTACGCACTGTACCTAACAGGAAATTAGCTATAGAGACTGAAACCATTTTTTGAATCAGGTTGTTTATTTCTACTGTAACATTGGGAGTTTAACATGGGGGTGTGTATGGGCATTGACTAACTTTTGGAGCCAGCCTCAAGTGGTCATTAAAGGTACTGCAATTTTTGGCACTTCCACATAGGCATCATTTTTCAGCCCAGGTAGTTGCTGCTTGCAGAAGCCTCACACCCTGGAGACATCCTGGTCTAAGTTCCTCCCATTAGTACAAGTGACCCCTTCACAAACACGTAGTCAGGTGATCCATTGTTGATAGAAAAACATTTATTATAGCTGCTTAAAATGAGCCACTTGATGTGAGAGCAATTCCTGTGAAATAACACTGCAATACTAAATCATCTCATTGTACTATATCTTAGTACAGTGAGACATTGTGTAACACACATCATAAGCATATCATAATATTCATTAACTGTCACACAAACAAGGCTTGTATACTGTAAATATAACCTCAGTATTTGAACATAAAACCACACCTGTATATAAGGTGAGAATTATACAGGTTTATACAGCTGGTTAAAGAAATGTGTCTCTCTCGGTATGCGTACGTGTCCACCATTTCCTGTGCGTGTGTTTGTGTGTGCGTGTGTTTATGTGAGAACCCACCTGCCTTGTGTGTATCAGGTGTGTATCAAATTCAGCCTTGGCTAAGAGTGCTGGTGTTAAGTTTTTCTGTGGATGTGGGTTAGAGGATTACCTGCATGACCTCGATCTGATTCTTATCACCTGTACCAGCTCTCCAACACTCTACGCAATCTCCACCACTGACAGGATGAGAGATGCACCGCCTGATGCACTTTAGCACATTGCCTGCATACCACAGCAACACCCAGAGGCACTGTTGGAGGGAAGATACAAACTTTCAGGGGGCCCCAAATTGAAAAGGACCCTTCAATTAACTCTTTTACTTTTGTTTATACTTGTTTTCATCATTTTGGTCAACATTCCCAGTTGACCCAGATTGTATGTGCAAACCTTAGCAACCTTTTTTATGAAATATGTTGATAAAATAGATAATTAAAAATACAGATTTAGGAGAGCAAAATTTGGAAAGTGAAGCACGGCTTCTTCTACACTCTTGCAAAGTCTTTTCTCTGTTGGCTGTGATAAAACCATATGGGGGGGGGGGGGACTGTGGTTCGTACTCTGGGCTTAATGCTTATCATCTGCAGAGGAAGATCACAAGTAATAAGAAGGAAGTGAATTGGAAGGACAGTGTGAGAAGGAGATGGCCAAAGGGAGAAAGCAAAGAAGGAGGTGTACAAGAGAAACATCGGGTTAATCAAACTGAGAGGGAAAGGGTGTCATGAGAGTGTGAGATGTGGAAGGAGTGACAGAGAAACTGTCACATAAATCTACAGCCTTTTAGTTAATAAGCCGGAAGGCGATTGGAGAAAATGAAGAGTGAAAAGTTTTCACTTAACCTCTCAGTTTATCTGTCTTCACATGGAAAAAGCTGCCTGCTCCATCATTCAATGTCGACGCAGCTCCAGGCTTCTCACTCCAACATCATTCTCTTTCTGTTTATCACTTCACCTTCTTTCTTTTTTTTGCCTCTCCCATCCATCCAAGGGGGCCTCCTTCCCTCCACCTCTGGCCACTGTCCACTGGGGTGTGTTAAGAGGCAGGCTCAGGCAGGCCTTCTCACCTCCAGGCCCCAGGCCACATCCATACTAATACGTTTTCATTTTAAAACAGCATTTTAAAATGAAAACGCACACACACTTGTTTTAGCACCATTTCAGAAATAATCTATGTCCATACTAACATGCCTGAAAACGCATATCACAACTGTTCACACACACTGGACATGTGCATTCCAGTGTAAAAAGGATGCAGATTGTCTACTGTGCAGTTGGTTTGTTAGTTACAGAAAATACTACAGGGTAAGCAGTATTTTCTACTTAGTAGACCAAGTAGAAAGTAAGACCAGAGACTTATTTGCTTGGGCCAACAACAAGGTTGAACTGTTACTAAGAGCAACACAAATATGAAAGTCAAGGCTGCAAAAAAACAGATTGGGAGTCATGCAGAGCAAATACAACAACATATCAGATTGATACCAGAGCATTATTCATCACCAGGGGCAGCCATAGCAGGATAAACAACCCGATCTCACTCTGAAGTCATCGAAATCCGCTGCTTGGGCAGTGACTTGATGCGTCAGACATCAACGAAAAAAGCTGTCCTTTAATGTCTGCATGATATGTGGCCGATCGGTGTTATAGCGTCAGGGAGAAACATGGCAGGACAAGAACGAAAGTTAAGATGGTGAAAGTCCGCGTGGGCCAGGCAGGCAGGAGGGGTAGAAGATGGGTCCAACAAATACCGACTTGCACATGGGAGAGCGGTGTTTGTGTCCCGTAAGATTTCAAAGTCAAAACCTGTTCTTTATCCCTAAACCCAATCACATGCTTTTGTTGTTGAAGGAAAAAATATGTCAAATCACAGTGTTGTATCAACGTAGTTAGATTATCTGTGAAAACAGAAGTGTATTTTGAAAGAAGACGATGCTTGTAACAGGCAGAACTTGCCACAGCGTCCCAGAATATCAACAACCAACGCACTCAGGGTACCTTGCGTGTCATCTCTGGACGTGGAAAGTCCATGACCAAACATCAATATGTGACGAGGCTGGAGTGAGAATGTGTTGACAGGAAAGGAGTATCCATACAAGGACAAACTCACAAAAGGTATATAGACCTAGCAATAATGTTTTGCCTTGACACATCACGACTGATAAGACTGACGGATGTTGGTGTCTGCATCATTGTTTTACAAATGTCTCTGTTTCTGACCACAGGGACTATAATACAACCAGAGCTCCAAAACACCAGAGTAGTGTGGATGCTAAACATAGCAACAGTTACATGTTTTAAAACAAAAACCTATAAGTGCAGATGTAGCCTCAATCTAAAGACTTTATCACATAGAGTATATGAGAGACAAAGTCAGTTCATAAAGGTTTTGCACTGTCACAAATCTCCAATCAACTATGTCTGGCACCTATTCGGAGGTCTTGCGGGAGGATTTGTTAAGTGCAAAGGAATAACCACAAGAAGAAAGCTGTGTGAAAAAAACAAAAACAATTTTGATTAAGGGGGCCCCAGTTATACAGTGGTTTTATGGCTTGTTCTTGTGTCATCAATGACATGTTTTACACATCTAACTGCTTAAAAACACCTCTAAGAAGACAGACTGAAGAAGCACAAGGTCCATCTTCAAAGAAGGATTTGGATAACCCATAAAGATGCTGGTGCCTGGTTTGGAAGAAAGAACAAAGCAAGCAGGAGCACTTTGATAACAAAGTTGCTGCACATCAGTGATTGTTAAATGTCACTAAATAGAACAGAAGATACATTTCAATTGGTTTTTGATTGTATATTCCCCACAGAGGCCTCCATCCACACACACAAACAGGCAGGCATATGAGGTACCTGTATTAGGTAACTCACAAAAATGTATGCAGCAATACAAACACACACACAGAAAGACAGAAAAACACTCACACAGCTGTGCTATTCAGCTGTTTGCCCCACAGCTTCTCAGAAAGCACGTCCATTAGAATCCGTTCGTGTGAGCCTCACAGAGCTGTAATGCACCTCTGAGTAGTAACTGTCACTTCTGATGGGGCTGTGAATGGATGAATAACCTGGTGCGAGTAGTGGCATTACGTTTTTGTAAAGGAATTAACAAACCGCTCTGGAGAGAGAGAGAAGTTCTTCTTTTTGTGTGTTGAAACATCATTTTTCTTCATCTCTGCTTTTCCTCTGAGTCATAAATCTTGTCGTTACACATTACGTCAGTTGATGGTTTCCACACTCCTGGCAAATCATAAATCATAACTTTCATAGCTGCACTAATATTTCCTCAAGCATTAAGAACATAATCATTCTAAGAAATATTTAAATATGTCTATCACTACATGTTATCTTTCATAGCTACCCTAAGTGACAGAATGGGATTTTTAAAATTATTATTATTAGCTTAATTGGTTATGTTGCAGTTCAGTTCATTTGTTTGTTGGCAGGATTACAGAGGAACTACTGACCCAGTGTTTATGAAACTTGGAAGGCTGTAGCATGGGCCAAGGAAGAACCCATTACATTTTGGAGTGGATCAGAATAACTGGGCGGATACACAAATAGTTTTCGCTTTTATGAACATTACAAGATGGGGCATTTGGCCTTGGCAGTGGTCTGCCCTCCTAGTTAGCTCATGAATTTGGAATAATAAGCAAAAGGGTAATTACATAAACAGCTTACATGTGGCATGATTGAACTGGTAATGATGTCATCTGTGTTTACGTCTTGCATATTTAGTTCTAATATGATTCAAATGCTTTTCCCCAATACAAATGATCAGTGCCCTCCTGCAGTAGAAATGCTGCATTCGCACCATGTGAGGAAAACCTCCCATTGTTCCAACTGTGGATGGTTACCTCGCTGTGAGTGCCTACTTAAGACCAAATTAGCTGTTTTTATGGCTGCACGTGTTTAATTAAGTTATAATTAGCTTTCTCCTGCTGGCTGCATCAAAGAAAACAATTAGCACCCCTATTTAGCGCGGCTATCGAAGCATATGTGATTTTAAAGTTGTGTCCTTCACGTAGAAAAGACACGAAGCAGAGCAGGCAGGACCTGTCATGGATGGACGTGCATATGGATGTGCTGTAAACGGTGTCCATATTTGTGAGCTGTAAATCTCTCCGCAGCTCGCTGAACTGACAGAGGAAGGAATGGTGTGATGGATGGAGCAAGGGATAGGAGAGAAGAAGATGAGAGGATAAGGCTGTGTGTCCCACAAACGGCAGCTGGGGAAAGAAACAGCTGACTCGAGGGCATAAAGTTGAAGCAGGGGGATTTTGTTTATGGTGGGAAAGCAATCTGTAAATGTCCATGGTGTTGACAGAAAAATGAAACTCTGAAACTTGTTGCAGAGAAATGCAGGTCGTATCAGATGACACATGGCATGTTAGTGTTTGGAAGGGTTAATGGTGTGGGGTCATGGAGCTGTTATATTTGTTATTCCATATTTGATACAAACAATTTAAATCATTTGAGAAAAACATTTTACCCAAAATATTTGTGTAATAAAATAGCTGCTGCAGTGCACAAAAGAAAGAAGAGAACACAGATGAGTCACAAGAATCTACAATAGAATACAGACCAGAAATCTGTTTGTGTTTTTCTTTGTGATGAACATAACAAGCTTAAAGAGTCTAAAGCAGATGTTTTTAACTGTGAGGCTGGGGAGGCACGGGAGAGTTAAGGAGGAGTCACAGAGGGAAAGGCATGAGGCAAAGACACTGTAAGGTGAGGGGACAGGTGCATGCAGGTGTACTAAAGGCATTGAGAAGTTCTGGTTAAGCCAGTTGATTTATTAACATGGTCAGCAGTCGGAGCTGCTGCAGACACAGCTCACTGAGGCAAATACTTTAACACCATTTACGATCTATTGCCACAATTAATGCCAGTTCTCTTTTGGAGTCAAGACTCTGAACACACGGGCATGATAAACTTATTTTTAGATTTAGTGCAACTTTAAAGGATATCCTTGTCTTTGATGTTTATCATAGATTGTCATTAATCTACAAAAACAACTGACAAAAAGGCATTCCTTATGCAGCCCGGTGTCATTCCAAAGTCATAAAATATTGGCGCTAGTGCAGTAACTTCCACGTCAGACACTTTCACATCAGCACAATATAAAGCCGGGTGCCATCCTTTGGCATCAAGGGGAAATGCGGCCATATACCAATGCAAGTTAAGGGGGCGAGTGGGAGCGGAGGTGGATGGGTATAATAATCCCTGTCTTTGGCTTGGAGGCCATTGTTTGCTTCCCATATGAATATAAAGCCAGTTACTTTTGTCTAAATCTAACCATGTGCTTTTGTTGCCTAAACAGAATCACATGTGAGTGTTGGCTAACGTAACCACGTATGTTTGTTGTTGAAGGCAAAAAATGTCAATTTGTGGTCTTGTACTGATGTAGTACATTTATTTGGACAGACACTGTGTGCAAACTGTACATTTCCTGTAAAAATGGAAGTGTATTTTGAAAGGACGCAATGCATGTAATAGGCAGAAATTGACATGTCACCCCAGAACTTCAACAGCAAACACACCCAGGGTACATTGCACATGAAATGTCGACATGGAAAGTTCATGATATCGCCAGTGACGATAAGTGATGAGGTCAGAGTGAGAATGTGTTGCCTTATAACTAACAAACCTACCTTAGAATCATCTTTTTTGTTCTCATATCCTGATGAAGACTTGTATAGTCAAAACGCGTTGATATCCCCGTTTTATTAAAGGATTTTTACACTACCCCAGAGAGCCTCGGACTCTTAGTTTGGACTACCTTTTGTTACATTTCGATATCTCTGTTTACAAATAGGACAGTCCTTTTTTTTTATACACCTTTTTTGTTAGTATCAAAATAATATTGCTAGCTGTCTGTTCCAAGGCAGTAATTGTAATATATGCTAGGGGACTCAGACACACACACACACACACACACACACACACACACACACACACACATCCACAATTCAGATATGCTTAAAATGTATAGTTTTTGCAAAGTGTTGGCGCGTCATCAAAAAGGTCACAAATAAATCATAGTTTATACACTTTTCCTGTACAGCCTGCAATCATATGCTGGCTAATAAAAAAGGCATCAAAACTTTGAAAATCCCTGATTTATGATTTTTGTTTCAACATGCCTCAAAATGGTTACACCCAGACCTCCCTGGAGGGCTGGGTCACAGAAGTTGTGATTGATGCCCCCCGCCCCTAGTGTTAAATAGGTGATTACGGCCCTCCTGTCCACCCATACCTTGTAAACAACAACTGCGAATAGTTCATTCCTTCCAAATTAGCCAAAATGTAAACTATTGGCTACAGAGCAACAGAACTACTGAGGTGCAGGTGACTCACTCAATTTTGACTTTGAAAGTCTCTGTTCTGGTCGGAAATGTTGACATGAAACTCTGAAAAACACCAGTCACACGTTGAGCGGTTCCCGAAAATATTTGTTTCTTAGAAAACTAAACCAGCTGAGGCTATTACTCCTTCAAAAATAAACTACTGCCATTTAAAAGAGAGAAACATGCAATAAGAGACTCAGAATCCTGGACTCCCTGCTGAATCATAAATAATAATAATTTCTTAATTAGACTCTAGAGTAAAAGTTATAAGACATTTAATACAATAGTGAACAGTACATGACTATTGGATACAAACTCACAGCCTCCCCTTGAGAAATCTGTGTCTTAACCAGCTGAACTGCCGCAGCTTTCTCTACAATCTAATTTCAATGACAGCAAATGTTTGGAAAAAAAATTTGGACATTTTTTGTAATCTGCAGCAATCTTAAAATGTACCCTTTAAAAGCAGATGAAGGTAAACACACCCTGTGACACTGAAACCACAAAGACTGGACTACACAGAGAGAGACTTTGGCCGGAGCAGCTGGTTGAAACACAACTCCTGTTATTTCATGTGAAGCAGGCATCTGCCTGAGATTATTTTAAACAAGCTGCAGGAGAGGCTGCTTCAGGGGCTATTATCTCTTTTTATATGTACTTTTTGTCTCTCCTTTCTCCTTTTCAAACACACACACAGACTGATACACTAATAAACACAGAAACAGGAGGATTTCACTTGCAGGACCGAGAGCCTGTGCAGCAGCGGAGGACAGATTTCGCTCTGGGCCTGGTGACGGTTCAGAGACACGGGCCAGTGCTCCAGAAGAATGTGCCAGCAATAGAAAAAAAAAAGTAATCTCTGTAATAATATCATCCTTAAATGCCCCTGAGTGCACCAGGCTTGTTTAACTTTATATGTCTGGACTGTTTTAGGAGAAAATATTCTTTGTGAGTCTTGTTTTCATCACAACTTTCTTATGAGGATATTCCTTGGACAGATGCACATTTTTAACTGTAATACTGAATATTTTCATGAGCCCTGTTGTCTTGACCCTTGCTCTTCTTACAGTTGGCTCCTCATAATGGTGTGTAAAATACCGCTATCAGAGGAGTCTAAATATTAAAATCCCCACACTGATCCAAGTAAATGACTGAGAAGGGTCTAGCTGCGGAGGGCCACCTCCTCCACTGGACCATTCTGGTGCCAAGCTTGAAGAAGGAAGCCTGGAATTGCGTACCTTTGCCAGACACAGTCACTGGGATACGATAACATGTGTTCAGCAATTTGAATAGCCACATGCTCTCCACAAATAACACAAAGGTAAATAATAAAACCTAATATTTCTATATCTTATGATATCTAACGATATCTAGCTATGCTAATGTCAGCAGACTAACATTGACGTTAGCTGAACAGAGTCAGGTTTTCTAATGACATTAGCATAGATAGCTAACATTAGCAAACTCATGAGTTTAGTATAAGTTATTTGCTGCTTGACATTTCAGTAACTTTATAAGTTACAGTTATACCCTGTGACCCGAAAGGTTACTGATGATTGTCAGCTTAACATATAATACACTTATTCATTAACCCTTAAGCATAACGAACAACACATGTGTAGCCTAAACGTGACAGCACATCAGCCTAAAATAGACCTTTTTACTGTTGATGAACAGTATGATGTTTTTTGGTGGGCGGGGCTTAGCTGGAGGCAAAACGATTCTCCACAGACATTAGCTAGCACTAGCTAGCGAGTTCTGTTGGCTTATTTTAGACAGTGGAGGAAGATGATGCGGGTGGTGCATTCAGAAATACTCATTCCAAGTGCTGGAACGAACTCTAGCACAAACTGGACCGTTTGTAAATGCGGAGCATTATCTGAATGCACCATTCGGTTATCCTGATCACAGCACTCTTGTCAGACTGAATTTCCAAAAGCGTCATGTCAGGTCACTCACTCTTCGGACCGCGAGTGTTACTTGAAAAACAAGCACTGACCAATGGGACCAGACTGGCCGACCCATACTCTCTCATTCAATGAATGGATGATTTAACAGGATTCCCGAAGGTTGGATGGCCGGCAAGATTACTCGAGAACCCGGGCGACACTTGAACAGTTTACTCCAGTTTGTTTTGCTATGAAAGCTCAGGTCAGCTAATGTGCTAAAAAGTTAGCATTATGGAGAAATCCAATATTCCTCTTAATACCTCCCCAATTTCTAATTAGGTAGACATGATACCGCATAATACACAAAATGATATTCATCCCTACAACAGTAAATACTTTTTCCATTACCTGATATGAAGCGTGTGCTGCACATGCAAGTATTTTTGATGATCCCCTCCGCCAGTCATTTCGTCTCATTGCATTTAACCATAGATGTCTTCATTTCAGTGTCTTTGGTATGTGATAAAATTTAAGTTTTGAGTCATGACTCCTATTTTAGTACCCAATAACACAACAATAATGACAACATTTTAAGACTCCTATGTAGCCTACAGCCCTGCGGTGTCGAGTTGTGTTTTGCTAATAAAATGACATCATTGTAATATCTGCCCTAAAAGGGTCTATATTATAGATCTACTATAGGTCTATATAATATAATGTATTTTATAAACACTCAGCAGGCTACTTTATTTATTAACAATAAAGATATGATAACAAGACAACAAAAGCCTACACTGCCCAATATAATATAATGGCACGTAAACCTTATTTATTGATAACTTACCACACACAATAACACGTGATTTTACCCTCGTGATGGAGATGGGTCTCAAAGCAGAAGGTGGGCCTGAGCGTGGAGCTCTGCAGCAGGACCCTATTGAAAAGATCCCTTGTTGGTTATCTTATTAAACGAAGGCACAGGTAAACAGATGTGCCACCAGGATTTAATAGCACATATGTAACCTATTACTGTGGATGAATTAATCGTTTCAAAGGGACAAATGGGACATGGAAGAGGACAAAGAACTTGAGCAGATTGATAATTCTCCATTATACTTCCTAATAGTGTGATACTGCATTAATCTGTCCTGTATCAATATTTATTCCTCATTACAGCCGACTCAGAGTAGTGTAGTGAGCATCTTGCAGGACAAATGAGAGACCATCCATCCATCTGCGACACAAATGAGCATCAAACACAGCCATATGTTCTTTGGGAGGACTTTTTTATTGACAGTTTAGTCCCATTTTCGTGCATCACATTCATTCAGAAACATGCTGCAGCTGCTGTTTTCTACTGGAGCAGCTGAGTGTTGACCTCTGTGTCCGATGATACCTCAAGAATCTCGCTGTTCCTGTGAGAAAAGTCATAGAAATGCATAATAATGCATAATGCAATAATTGACTTAGTTATGTATTAAATTCCCTGACTTTCCATGTTTGGATTGCTCCATGATATTCCATATATTTCATGACCTATGGCTGACCAATGTATTTCATTGAATACAGTTCCTACTGTATGCATATGAGTGTGTCTGTGGAGTCTGAAAAAGCAGAGACTGTATTTTACAGCGCTGAGGTGTGTTTGCCAAGCATGACGGGCACCTTCACCTAATCCCCAGACGGATGAAACTCACACCAAAATGCTGATGATACAGGGCCTCCCATGCCAGCTGGCAGGGGCCCATCACAACCTATACTCACTGAGGAAAAACATGTCACAACCAGAGGGTCTGCTCATCTTCATATAGAGTTTCAACGGACGCTCACACACACACACCTAAACATGACGAAAGGTAAACCAACTGTATTTGAAAATTAATGCAAACAAAAACAAATAAATTCATGGACTCAAACTCACACATATACATGTTCAGTTGAGATACTGCACAATGAAACTGAACTTGCCAAAAGAGATTGTGTTGTGCACTACAGTTACACACACACCTCCACACCCCCATTTCTCCTTTTGCCTAGCACAAGAGGTCGAACCCTCAGGTGTTTGGCAAAGGAAAATCAGTTATAATATCTTCATGCTGACTCAGAGGGCTGGGAGGCGTACAAGATAGAAATAAACACATTTAATAGATACACAGACACACAGAAGAAGGCTCAGCACTCTCAAAATGTGGCTAAAAATACCAGAGTTCCTCTATAGAGACACATCTTTCAATGTATCTGTGGACGTCCTGCTAGTGGAAGGGCAAGAAGCCAATGTCAGTCTAACTGTCCATATATCACTTTGTTCCACAGTCATGTCTCATCCAAGCAGCAACCTCCGGGGCTGAAAAATAAAGCCAACGCAGAAGTGCCAAAAACTGCAGTTCCTTGAATAATCACTTGAGAAAATGTTAACAGCCTGGTACAAAACCTGTTTTGGTGTCTGTAGCTAATGTCAACATTCATGTCAACTCTACGAAGTGTCAATTTTTATATTACTGCTTAAATGTAATTAAGGCTTACAGTTGCATATAATTAAGGGCGTGGCTGCTTTGAGTGACAGGCTGTCAGTGCACAGTGTCCTCAGGCTGTCAGTCAGATCCGTTCAAAAGATCTAAGATGATAACAGCCAAAATGCATAAGTCAAAGCTTCAGAATGGTAGTCCACAAACCAAGGGGTAACACTATGGTGACTACATCCATTATTTACAGACTATGATCTCATAAAATACTGGCCATATTTATGATAAATATTAATGGTTCCCAGTAGATCATTTTTAATGATCTGATGGCCTGTGACCTTCCAAAATGAAACACTCATGTCCACGATGAATTTTTTATGAACTTTTCTTTCTTATATCACTACTTGAATAACCTAATTGTATTTCTACTTTGTGTCACATCTAGTAACCCATTTATGATCTGGTTTTTAGCCTATGCCAGCTGACACTGGGCGAGAGGCAGGGTACACCCTGGACAGATCATCAGACTATCACAGGGCTGACACACTGTGAAAGACAACCATTCATGCTCACATTCACACCTATGGAAAACTTAGAGTTGCCAATTAACCTGCATGTCTTTGGACTGTGGGAGGAAGCTGGAGTACCCAGAGAAAACCCACGCTGACATGGTCAGAACATTCAAGCTCCGTGCGGCTCCTGAGGTTCGAACCAGGAACCCTCTTGCTGTGAGGCAACAGTGCTAACCACTGCACCAATGTGCTGCCAGCAAGGATTTTCTACCCATAAGTTATTGTAAGTTAACATTGTGATTCATCCTAAAGCAGACCCATAGGTACACACTTTCTAACACACACACACACACACACACACACACGCACACACATACACAAAGAGCTTCCTTCATCCCCAGTGCTCTGCTGCCTTCATTCAATCAATACCTCAATCAGTAAAACCAATTAACTCAGAGATCTGACTAAAATCCCAAACTCTGCTATCCATCACTTCACCAATCTGGACTTTTTTTTACCACACAGAATAAACACTCAAACAAAAGCTCACATCAGTGTTGTCAACATCAGCGAGTGTTTTCCTTGCTCCTAGGTCAAGGCCATTAGTTTGGACCACCCAGCTGACTGGACTACCATTCAAGCTTTCACTGACACTAAATCCAGCTGGGGCTATGACATAGAAACACGGGCACTGGTCATTACTGCCATTTTTTAATGCCACAAGTGTGGCTACAAAAAAAAAAAGTGTCTGGCAAATATGACACAGATGTCATGTATGACATTAGAGAAGGATCTCCATAACTGAGAATGTGAAGTGTTGTCTATTTTATTCTGTTCTACCTGAGTACTTTGAGTTGAGGATACAGTAGGTTAAATATTCAGTTTGGAGTAGTTTGGCTTTATCACGAGTCAGCAACTTTAGCAGTGTGTGTGTGTGTGTGTGTGTGTGTGTGTGTGTGTGTGTTTGATTTGGTAATAACTCAATTTATGTCCCGTGTGTGTGTGTGTATTACAGTGAAATGTTTGTCTGTACAGTGTTAACATGGCTGTACGTGTGTGTGTGTGTGTGTGTGTGTGTGTGTTTTAAAATGCATCTAGTGCCTGTGCAGTGTGTACATCAGTATATTTGTACCAACTGAGTGTGTCCATGTTTAGCATCTGTATTCAGCAGTGTGTTTTTGTGTGTCCTTAGCTTTTCTCCTGACTCAGCTGTTTGAGCGATCCAGAGATCAAAGTGCGGAGAGTTAGACGAACACTGCAGTGAAGTTTCAGCAAGCTGATGAATAAACATGAGGAGGGACGTTTATGCAACGCACACGTACACACATCCTTTTTAAGAACAGCGGACAATACATAAACACTGCTGCTGCTGCACGCATGCCGCCTGCTGAATCTTAAGGTGCACACACATAGAGACACAGACACTGCACAGGGTCAACATACAATCATTTAGTGCACACTAATACACTGTTTTTTTAATAAAAGGTTTAACAAAGTGTGTGTGTGTGTGTGTGTGTGTGTGTGTGTGTGTGTGTGTGTGTGTGTGTGTGTATGTTTCATTAAGTGGGACCTGTTTGTCTTGGTGCAGAGAGGGGCAATAGGGTAATCTTGCATTTATGAAAGACACACACACACAATGCCGTCACACACCCTCACTGTCTGAAACCCCTCCTGAATGAACCAACATACACCGGCCAAAATGAAGGCACACACACACTGGCAGACTCACACAAATGCACATGCACATATGAAAGTGCACAAGAGAGCAAACACACCCCATAAAGAGCAGAAGCCTTTGGCCAACAGTCTACTGATGGATGAAGTCTTATGGACTTAAGCTGCCAATAGCAGGTTAATCTCCAGACAGACCAAACAACAGACATATTATGCTACAGGGAGAAGGAGTAAGGAGAAAAAGTAAAACAAAATAAAGACACAGAGAGAGACAGTAGCAAACAAATCTCATTCAGACCTGAAATAGGTAACTGTCTTCATGTACAAATAAAGCATTTAAGCAATATTAAACAAGAGGGTGTGCTTTAACATCATTTGTGGCACGACAGTGGAGTCCACCATATAGATTGTTGCCTTCTGGTATTTGCTCTGTCAGTTACAACATTGCCATGGAAACGGCGGAGTAATATTTTTAGTGATTGGCCAGGTGTACTGTTATGCCAATTTGAGCACATTCTAAATGTCTGATCGGATTCAAAATCAGATTGCTTAGTCTGAAATACTTGATGTAAAATATTCAACATACATAAACCTTCCTGTTAAAAGGACACTGTGTAGCATTTTCAGTTGTTTATTGGCAAAAATCGATGTCTGTATTCATAAATATGTCATCACTGGTGTATCATTACCTCCATCAATAATCTTATTCTTGTAAAAGGAGAATTTCGGATTTGTTTGTACATTGGGCGGGTAAGTCGTTTGGGGGAGTTCCATAACGTTTCGCCATCTTGAAAATACATCCGCCAAGAGCTGCTGAAGGAGCAAGGGAAATGCAATCACAGGCCAGCGCCGCTATCAGCGGCACAGTGATGCAAGGAGAGGGATGAGGTGTGAGAGGCTGAGCCACTTGTCAGTTGTCAAAAGACAAAACGTGATTGGTTTGTTTTGATTTACACCCGCCCCAACAGTCCTACGTTGTAAACACAGCCAGCATGGTGAGGAGGGGGTTTGTCTCTTGTCGCTTGTGTCTGTGTCAGAGCCTAAATGAATACTCCATGAAGTATCGGCTGACATGGTTTCATCAATGTTATCATAGCTTTTTGGTGCACAGCAGTTATCATTGTTGCAATGACACAGTGAGGCGCTAGAGTGTGCTATCCGTTTGAATGCAATATGATTTCAATGTTAGATGGGAGAAATTCCTACACACTGTGGCTTTAAGGATGTCTTGAATTTGGGTATTATATAATTGTGCCCAATACAGTCCTGAGCGGGGCACGTTCGAAAAGTTGGCAGCGCTCTAAGGTGTTTGACAACCTTCTCTGAAATATTGGCCGACATATAATACCAGTAAGTGAAAGTCATTATAAACTGACCAGCTATTGTGAACACATATTTACTAAAAATATCGAATTATAAGTGAATAATTTTTAAACATACATAATAATCAGCCACTTCAATTATGTATGTAACATCTATTTGTTTATCATCTGTTGAGATAGTCAATGTCAGACCCCCCTATATGATCAGAATGATCAATTCTGGTGTAATATTTAAATTTAACATTTACAATGCATTTAGTGCAATAAATGTACTTCACATTTGTGACATTAAAACATTAACATTGCAGGTTACACTTTGCTAACAGTCATTCCAGAACCATTCATGTTCACTGTCTATAATCAGCAGTGTGTGTCTGGATATTAAATGCCTATTCCCAGACACTCTCCCCGCAAAGCATTGACCTAACATAAAAAATGGATTTTTACAGCCCTCTTACCGGCATCACTCTACAGTTTGTGAGGAGAAAAGCCATAAAAACATTTTAAGTAGGCAGCTGCATAATCGTAAACACAGCAGCGAACGCATCACTTAAATGTATTTACATTTTACTTCTAATATTCATTGGATAGTTAAAGACAAAATTATATACATCATGGACTCACAATGGCACACGTAGATGAACACACACACACACACACACACACACGGCATGAATCACTGAGCAGTGTAATGGCAGGTGTGTCCAGGGCAGCATCCCTATTGGTTTGGCTAATGAAAGAGCATCCCATCTCTTATCAATGAATTATGCATCACACGTATTACAAAACGCTTCACTGCATAGATTATTAATACAAACACACACACACTCTGCATACATGTATAGACAGACGCAGACGTGCTGACACAAACATAAAAAATGCTGAAATTAACAAAAAAAAACATCTTTAAAAAGGTAAAAAGAAAACATGCACACACCAAAAACGTTTTTAAAAAATGCTTAGTGAAAGTTTTGATACTGAATGATACTGCAGCTTGCTGAAATGTTGAGTGTTGTGCACCTATTCAGGCAGGAGAGTAGCTTTTAGTATCAGCTAAACGAATAATCGGCACACTGGAGTGTGATTGACCATGTTGAACCTTGCACAACAAAAAGGGTGCTGAGATAATGTTGTCTATCACAACTTTCAGTTTTCAAACAATGACTTTTGCAGTATCTATTATGATGAACATGATGACATAAAAGCTTTATCTAACTGAAACTATCTGCATTGTTAAGCAAGGAGTACATTGTGTACAGTCTATGATCTTAGAGAGAGATGAGGTATCCTAACTAGGTTTAAGATATATGGGCATCTGGTACTAGACAGCAACCACTGCTACTCGCCATTTTTCATCATTACTAATGGTAATCGTCTTTATTAGTTACAATATTATTGAATTATTAAGTACATGGTTGAGGAAAGCCAGGGTTCAGTAATCCCTGATGTCGTATAAGGCCTGAAGATGTGTGTGTTTTCATGTACGAAGCCTGACCTGTGGTGAGTCCCAGCATGCTTTACAGATGTCCATTAAGCAGGAGGTTAATGGTGAGGCTATTACTTGCTGACAGAAGAGGAGTTCAATCAGAGCAGAGAGAGAATACCTAAAATGATTTGTGTGAAAAGAGTGGACGTTTTAAGTCCTCGCATTTTACAGCAGGAGGCCCAACCACTTTGAACATTATATTGAGGTTTTAAGATAAAATCAGACAAATAACCTGCATGTCATGTCTCTGCTGGTAATGTTACGGGATCTTGAAAGGAAAAAGCAGCCCATTTATGGAAGAAGTGTGTGTACAGTCCTACTCTGAAATTAGACAAGATGCAACAACAAAAGAGCTGCAGCATACAACTACAAAAAGGCAAGCTAGCCAGCTAAGCTAAGCTACTGTAACATTAGCAAGTGCTGTGTCTTAAATCTGATTCTTTTGTACTTACACTTGCTTTTCTGAGTGCATAAGTGCATTCAAACTGACAAGTATGGCAAAATGCAGCTCACTTTGAGTACCCAGATGGTGCACACATAACAGTCATGTGTGGAACACTGAATACCTTGTCACCATGTTGCCTTTGTGGTAGCCTACAAGGGGCTGGACCAAAAACACATTTCAAATTTGTGGAATGTCGGCCGATTATAAACGTAACAACCGAAGCATTTTACAAATACATGTGCCTTTTTCACCACCACTATACTGTTGTCAGATAGAGGCCATCAGTTTGTTGTTTTGGGTTAATTCTGGTACCATAAAACAAATGCATGGACCCATGATGTGGAGGGCTCATAAAGAGGGTGTTGGGGGAAGAATGGGCCCTGATGAATGATTGCCACCTTGGAAATATACCTGTTCTCAAAGAAGAACTCTCATTAAATTAAAAACCTGTCTCCGCCATGTTTTTTTTTTCTCTTTTTTTTTGTAAAATAATGAATAGCATCTATAAGAAAATTATGTGCTTATTCCAAATGAACCATATTGAAATTGTTAAATTAAATTAATAATTTCTCATTTTCTTTTCTATTTTTTGTGACAGACATGCATGACTGCTGGCTAATATGTATGTTAATCCTATCCAATGTCAAGTGTGATCATGTGACAAGACAATATGTGCACAATAGCATACACTATCAAGCCCATCATAATAGCATGCGCCGGGACCTGTCGTTACTACCTTACGCCACTGTGCGAATGCTAACATTAGCTTGCTTCCAGGTAACAGCAGCACATTTTATCATCAGGCATTGACATGTTGTGGCGTAAGCTATACAGTCTTTGGATATAAGTAACACTTGGGGTTTATGCATGTTTAATTGTCATCTTCACCATGGAAGATTTTCATATTCGATTTGTGTTGAGATGCTTGACAAGTTGTAAATATTTGGAAAATGCGACAGCTATTATTAACCCAGATCATATGACTGATACGGCCATAGGACTGCAAAGGGCTGTGGATGTGGAACTAACGTTAGTATTCATTTTTGTTGGCTATCTCTCCTGTGTGCAGTTGGTAACAATGAGTGCAGGCTCGATATAGCATAATTCAGATATAGCCTATTGTCCTTTTTTTTAGTTAATCACTTTTTCATATTTTTATTGCATTTCTCTTCTATTCTTTATGTGTTTCTCTTTATTTTTTGCAATGCTTGCTTTTTCTCCTCCTATGTACCAGTACACCAAAGGAATTTCCTTTCATGTGAAAACCTACTCAGCCACAAACCGGATTCTGATTTTGATCAACCAAGACAGTGGACTGTATGTTAGTTAACACACGGACCTAAGTAAATACAGTTTCTGCCCCACAGAGGAAGTCACGGGAAGATAATGCCAGACTTACAGATAATATTTAATCTACAGGACATCCTTCAACCATCTGATAGATGAAAAGGAAACTGTTTGAAGCATCCATGATGTGCATCATGTAAGACAGTTTAAAGTGTACAATAAAGTGTAGCTTCATCTGCACATCTGCGGGGAAGTATTTTTACGAGTGTTTGGGGACAAGTTTAGTAGCTTTCGGTATTTATAACAGATGGCCAATGTGGATTGAGTTTAAGAAAGTCTGGATATGTTGAGACATTGAAGGGATATAGATGTGAAAGGCTTTGATCAGAGAAAACCATAGGCTAACTGTCTAAGTCAGGTACATTAAGTAAATGCTTTCAGTTTGTGGTTATTGATAAAGGTCATAATGTAGAATTCTGGGAATATTCAAGGCTGAAACTTTCCATGGAAATGAACAGGAATTCAAGGTAACTACCTGGAATAAATTTTGAATACATGGGTTTTCTACTCAGTCTGTATTAACTACATCAAATCCAGATAGAAAGACACATTTTACCACACCATAAACAGACATAGGCCTAATTTATTTAATTTGCCAAATAAATAAATACATTTATCAAAATGTGCCATGCAGTCAGTCAGATGGTAAGCAAGTTAGCTTCACCAATGGAGAGGGGTACTTTGAAAATTTAAGCCAACAATTTGGGCTGCGTGCAAACTTCAGGTTTAAAGTAAACAACTAATTTACAACATAAATGTTTTACATTAACAAGAAATGGAAATGTAGATAATCTCGCCAAAAAAAACCTCATCAACTGCCATGCTGAATTAAATTAGCTAGCTAGCAAAAACTAGCAGAGGGTGTTAAAACCATGTAGCCTACTTTGCTGTAGGCTACTATCTGTTGGTTAACCAAAATATATAAAATATGAAAATATATTGACTCCAGTAATATGATAAAAAACTTCGATGAAAGCATGTAGTCCTTGGGCTCAGACAGTGCAGTACTGCTGGCAGTAGTGTGGGCTGCACATGTGATGGAAGAATGAGCAGTGCATGGTTACAGTTCAGTTAAATGGGCATACTTTTAACCAACACATGCCATAAGGCCTAGTAGGCTTACAGGTTTTTCTATGTGCCCTCTGCGATTTGCATTAATACTTCAAAGGTTCTTGTAGTTAAAGTCTGCAAAATTTCCAAAATTCCCAAGCTTTGCTTCCCCTGGAAATTTTCCGACCCTCTGCAGCTCTTGTCATAACATTGAAATATCTGGTACTATGTTGACAGAGAGGTAAGCCAGGTCCTAAGTGTTTGTAAGTGTTTACACTGTTTAGAGAAAGTGAAAGTTTCCAGTGTACTGGCACAAGATCAGAAGGTCAGAGCCGACTGACTTTGAGTTTAACAAGTTCATTAACGTTTGAGTAATGGGGAAGCTGAAAAGTGCAAAAAAAATAATTTTCATTACAGTTTACAGGTGTTTTGATATCTGAACTTGACAGGGTCATGTTAGACTTCACCACAGATAAGTTTAGAGTTGACCAAGTTTTAAAGATACTTAAGTGATGGTGATGAGGTGACAACTGTATTATAAAGAAGGTTACAAGTGAAGAACTGTTGCCAGAAAACACACCTTCATATATACTTTAAAAAAAAGATGTCCATTATATCTTTAAGGTTTGTTCCTTTCACTGGTCAGGGAGTTTCATCAACTTTAGGAGCCATGAAAAACATACATGGCTGTTATTCTGAATTTTTGTCATTCCTGAGACCTGACTTTGACATTTTGGAGATGACAGCAGAATCATGGCAGTAGTGTTTGAGAGCATAATAAAGTGAATGGACTTACTGACAGCTGGATAGAGAAGCTGCAATACAACTGAAAACTGACAGACAGTAAACGGACTACTTGTAGGTTAAGTGCCTTCAGAGTAAAGAGTGTTTAACATATCAAGAGGAATTTATTATGTTTAAGAAAAACTTTGTAAATTTCAGTTGATTCATGTTCAGGTTTTGTCATTGCATACCGCATTTCATACCTATCAAACCTACTATCAGTAGTGTTAGTATCAATTTCAGATTGTATTGATTCTGATTCCAGCTCGCTGATTCCTTTATTTATCATATCCTGGAAACAATTCTCGACACAGTATTTGCGTTCAGCTATTTTGGTTCCTTTGTCATTTTCAAAGATTGTCATTTATAAGCTTTTCAAATCTGCATCATCTGCTGCGAATAAAGGCAAAATGTCACATCTGGTGGGAAACCAATTAAAAAAACAAAAAGATGGTCAGTGGTCATCTGTGTAGCAGAGGCCGATATATGATTTAATGTCAAGCTACAAAAACACAAGATCCTGCGATTTCCATCATGCAGTAGTGTCTTTCATTAGATCCTCCATTCCTAGTAAACACACATCTTTCAAACTCCAACCTCCTCAGTTTGAATTCTTTTCATTTACACTAGATAAAGACCCCTTATGAACTCTCCCAGCAAATATCAGCAAATTAAGGTTAAGGAATGTTGCATATCAACAAACATGGCTCACAAATTCTCTAAACCAGCAGCTCATTTGTTCTTGGATCATTTAGTAACCACAACAACAAAGGACTACAACAACAAGGTCAAGAGATATCACTGTATCACTTGTCCTTCTTTTGGTCTAAGTTGTTTTCTGGATAAGAGCGCCATGCTAAAAGCCTAAACTGTAACCAGGAGCCAAGAAATCCCCTCCCTAAATTATCCAGCATGGCACCGGTACAAAAGTAGCTTAGGATGCAGCATTGGAATAGGGAGATAGATAAACGTGACAAAAGAAAGATGGAGGCAAGCCAAATGGATGGAGGAGGAGAGATTAAAGAGGTTTGTGTGTGTGACGGAGTTCAGATGGCTCCCACAGTTACAGAAGAGCAGAGGGGGGATATTTTTCATAAACTGTGGACTTAGAAAGCACAGCACAAGAATTAATATGCCAAACATGCATAATTCTAAAATGATTAATCCATTACCTGATCAACACAGTTTAAGAAGAATTGAGGTTGCATTTATAGAGTCACCACTTTTCATTTCTAGTTGTTTTGTCTATAGAGCTGGGTTAACATCCAAAATTTTTACCACATTTCAAGAAAACCAGCAAAGGAAGATGATAATTAATGCACGTTTATTGAGACAAATCTCAAAAGCAAGTTTGAAAGTGATGCAAACATATGGATTTTTAGTTTGTTTTATGTATTAATTTGAGGAACATTACAGTCTCCTCATTGTCCTACACATATTTGATGATTTCGGTTGCCGTTATTTTCCATCTTTCTACTGGACGTTTAAGTCAAATGCTCCATGTACATCATGATTTATTAGCTAAATCTAATATGGTACGATATGATACGATACGATACAATACAATACGATACGCCATTGGAAACATTAGCATACAGTACATATGAACCAGCAATCATTATTACATATCTGTATATGACAAAAATACCAAAGTACATGAGAACCTATTGATTTAATTGAATAGTTTTTTATATAGTTTATGTTGAATATGTATATCATTTTTTTATCATTTTTTATTTAACGTGAGGTGACAATCTGTATCACTTGCAGATGGCCTGTTATCTCTACGGGCCCCCCCATCCCACAAGCCCCAGTATTTTTATATTACACCCCTGCCCCAAAGCCTTTACAGCATCCTCATACCTCCACCCCCCTCACTACACAGACAATAGCTCCACCTATTATAGATGACAAACCAGCCCCAATTCCCAACCAGCTGTTATAAATCCAGAGACAAACCCACGGCTCTGTTGTGATTCATCAGCATTTAACAAAGCACAGACAGAGGAAGATTAACCCAAAAAAAGATAGCTGGAAGGGAAGAGACACAAGAAGAGAAGGAGTGGATGGGAGAGAAGGAATGAGACGAAAAAAAGTGAAAGGTCATGGCACACGTAGCGCTGACATAACAGAACGCCCCGTCCTTTCCTGAGCAGGGCCCTCACTGTTCAAACAACCTTTAACAGTCAAAGGGCGAATCAAAAGAGAGATGGTAAAATGCTGCTTCCCCCCCATTAAGACCTGTGTTCACAGGCTTGTGAATGAACCCTGTGCACACACACAAATGCTGTATCGTGGTAAATAACAGGGAGACAAAGAATATAACGAGGGCAGGAAGAGAATTCACAGGAGGGGACAAGAGGAAGACGTAACGATGAACAAGAAGCCAAGTCTCATGTTTTAATGATTCTTGTAAGGTCGGACTGTAAATGAATCTTTATACATACCACCTCTTTTCAAAAACACACTCATGAGCATGTAAAGTCTTGGCACCCACCCAGCCTCCACAGGTGAAGGTCATGGCTCAAAGGTTTAGAACAGAAGAGAAGAAGCTGCTATTACGAAGTAGATGTCGCAGCTGTTTAAACTTTATGGTTGAGAGTTTGATTTATTCACCTTGTAAAACCAATTTTTTACATTCGTTAACCAGGAAATGAAAGTTTGGACAGCCCTTTACAGCTTGAAAAGAAGTCATACGCCCTCGAAGCCCATCCAAATCCAATTCAACCCATTTCTGTCAAACATAGCATGCACTTATTTCTTTATTCTCTGGACTTTACGGCACTGAAATCCAACAGTACAGCACATTATTTTTTCAATCCCATAACACGATGAGGACCTTAAGGCCCATTTCCTTTAGAAAGACAGCACACAGAGGAATAAAGCTCAGTCAAGGCTTACAGCCAGGCCTTGTCTACTGTGGGTTGGAGCCCTCAAGCACTAACAGAAGTCTGGCTTCCACTGTGAGACCTGAGACAGGAAACATTAACTTCTTATTTAAAATCAACCTCCAGCAAAGCTGTAACCTTTTTTTTTTTATCTCTGCCTGCTAAACAGCAGGAAAATCAAAATGTTGTATCCCTAGACGGTATAAAATAATAGACGCAGTAACCGTGACATCACCCATTGGTTTGTGCACTCCCGTTTAAAGCCTCAAATTCGGTGTTTCAGCCGTCGCTGTCTTTTTTGTTGGAGCAGGAAATGACTATATTCAGGCAACAGGGTGGAGCTGTGTCTGAGTGAGAGGTGGATCTGACTCATTGAGTGTAGCAACACCTCGCAGACAGCCTGTTACTGCAACACCCTTAAATATGTGTAACTTTGAGCCTGGCCTAATGGCCATTTAAAGGACTGCAGTTTTTGGCCCTTCCACATGGCTTCATTATTCAGCCCTGGAGGTTGCCACTTGGTTGTACCCATAGACTGTATATAAAGATGGACAATGCGTCTCCCCTCCCTTCCAATGTGCAAAAATGAAGCCAAAATATCCCGCATACAGCCGCTGCCATCTTACACTGGTGACTTCATTTGGAGCCAGAGTAAGACACACGAGCTATCACGAGCAGCGCCACTGATCACGAGCAAAGCTACTGGCACACGCAGCTGTCAGTCATGACGTCAGACCCTCTTTTTGCAGGATCAAATAACTAGAGAAATTCAAAATCAGAAAAGCAACATCAGCGTGATAAGAACTACCTTAAATGACAGAAACTATCTTTGGGAAAATGTATTTAACATGTACTTTGATCTTTTAGTTTGGGCCCTTCAGTTTTGGGGAGCTGTAATGTCGTCCATTCTATTTTAAAATCTATGGCATGCGGATCCCAACTGGTCCAGCCACAGGGTCAAGATTTCTTCTTAAGGCCAATTTCCACCAGATGCGTGTTGGTTGCATCTCCGCTCCGGCACGGCAGCGGAGCCGATAGGATTCCATTCTAGTCAATGTGTGTGTTTCCACCGGCTGCGGCTGTGCTGCGTTCCGGCTCCGGCACTCCGGAGCCCTCCGCAACAGATAGGCAGGACTTCTATTTCTGCCGGACGCCGGAGCACAACGCAGCAATTCAGCACAGAGCAGATCGTGCGGGGCAGGAAGTCGTGCACAGAAGCACGATAAAACATCCGGTTAATTTTCAAAATAAAATACACAGTGTTCACAGCGGATCATATTTCCCTGCACTACACCTTAAAAACTACATAATGGGCAGAGGCAGGCCTGAAGTCAACAGGTCAGGGGTTTTCAGACGTCATTTCACCCCGTGAACACCATGGACGAGGAGATATTGATCATGGCAGTACACCGAGATGTCTTCCGGCGGAGCTGCACCGCACAGCACAGCAAACGCAGCCGGTGGGTATTGACGGACGGCGGAGAATGCAGCGGATAACCAGCGCTGCCGTTCCGCAACGGACACGCATCCAGTGGAAATCCGGCGTTAGTCATTAGTTCAAGGTCCACACATTCTAATATATTAAGCGTCCTACTTGCGTTTGGCCACGTCTCAAGCTAGTTTGCTGTCTCGATTAAGTAGCTATTCATTACACACTACAGCAGGAAACGGCACTTCAAAACAAAGCTTGGTGCTGGAAATTCACTGTACTTAAAAATAAACTGTGTTTTTACAAAGCTGAAATGTTAGCAAGTCACTTGCAGTCCATTCAAAATGGATCCGCAACCCACCTGTGGACTGCAACCCACCAGTTGGGAACCACTGGTCTATGCTTGCCGCTGGTAAGGCCTTTTAAAGGACAAATCCACCAAATAAGACTACTATGTTATCAAGCTGTGATGTTCAGTGCATTTGCATGTCATTTTAGATGCTCTGAGTGTATTTGGGAATGACAAGATCTAATGTTTTGTGCGTAAGTCCTATTTCATACCATCTGTGTTAAGCTAGCTTTAAACAATGCCAGGAATGTTTCTTATGGATATTCATGGTGCTGCTGTATAGTGACTAATGATTTGGGTGATCTTCTAATCAACATCAGGACAAAGTGTCCACTTGTGTGAAAAACTAAAATTGCATAAAGATTGCCATAAAATTACACATTGCTCAAAGATTAGACACTTTTCATTGGCATGTTCAATAAACTCAGCTCTAGCACCATCTTCAGGCCAAAATGTCTTCTAATAGAAAGATCTGCCGTGACATTTGCTGAGTCTAAACTCTTGGGAATGAAGCCTTCACTTATTGAGGTCTTTTTGCTGGATAATGTAACCTAACCTGGTTCTCTTCTGTTATATTGTATTCAGTTCTTTTCAGTCGTCCTCTGCTGTGCTGTTCCACTTTTCTCCGTCTTTCTCAGCAGCCGGCTAAAGAGGGGAAGCACCAGAACAAACCAACTCCAAAAGGCTCTTTGTCCCCCAGCATCAGAAAGCACGCTCACACTCTTTCCTCCCTTTGTCTGTCTACCTCCTACATACACCCTGCGTGAGCATGAGTCTTTCCCCTGTCTTCAGCTCTCAACAATGCTTCATCTCTGTGCCCCGGCCCACACAGCAGAATACCACGGCGGGGCGCCGTGAACTTCTCCCTCTATCTAGCTCATTCATTGTCTCAAACACCCAGTCGCCTCTGTCTCATTCCTCTATTCTTTATCACTCGACTCCTCATCAACGGTCTCTCTCTCCCTATCTCCATCCGTTTTTCCCTCCATCGCTCAAATTGGTGACCTCACCCAACACCCACATCGCAGTGACTTCACTGGGCAGCAGCTGCAGTCAAGGCCACAGAGCAACGTGTTGGTGGAGGGGACAATTAACACCGCCGCCACGTCTGGGACGCCAGGGTGAGACCGCTGAGGGGAAACTTCTGGAAGATATCAACCAACTCAGTTTCTCATCTCACGCACTTTTTCACAATCTGCATCCGTGAATTTCATTTGTCGCCAGTGTCGACTGAAGGAATGCCCACTTGTCTGGGAAGTGAGAGTGGTGGGACTGTTCAAGGCCACTATCAAGACTCAACAAGGCCACCAACTTCACATTTTGTCCTTTCAACAACAACAAAAAAGTAGGACAGGGTTTGTTTGTGAAGACAAGGTTCTGAGCTCTAAGCTGGAGTTTGCACGGGAGGTTGGTTTCTGAGTGGTAGAGAACTCAATTCTGTAATGTTGACCCCAGAACTTGTGGGAAGTCCATGATTGAAAAAAAAAAAAAACCAGAGTTGTGGGAACGACTCTTCCAGTGCCAAATGGAGGCATGACAAGGTAAACAAGTGTCTGGTGAGGAGATGTAAATATCTGTGAAGCAATAAAGCCAGATAATTTCCTCAGGAGCTGATCGTCACAACAAGAAACCCAGAAGTTGAGGGAAAGAGACAGGAAGAGATTGCTTCGTCAGCTCTTGTCTGTAACTGTTAACTTGGCTGAAGGGTTAGAGTAGGTTATTTGTTCGGGCAGCCCCGTGAGGAAGGTGGTCAAGGGCCTCAATTAGAGGCTCCAGATCAGATTTCGAGTGGTTTGGGTGTTTTACAGCTTTGCAGTGGGTCTGTGTGCTTACAAAGCTTCAGATGTCACAGTTTTAAATTTGTATAAGTTAGAGCTCTGAGTCTCTGGGGCTTTTTCCCCCCTTTTTGGAAGTGGGTGATACTATGGCCATGAAGAGGGTCTCCATGCTTTAAAAAGAGCTACACATTTTAATGTGCATTATGCATGCAGACTGATTCATCCATGTCCTTTACATTTTGTTTAAGATATCTAAAACAACCATACATACACATACATATCATGAAGCTGATGTGATAAAAGGTAAAATGATTAATAGGATAAAAGTTCAGGGAAAAGGACAACTCTTAGAACAGGCAGAGACTGCCATCTGCTGGACATTGTACACATTACATTTACAGTATATGGTGGGCCATTTTTGCCAGCCTGCTCTATTGTAGTTTCATAAAATATTGTAAGACTGCAGATGTGACTCAGTCTGAGCAGGCATCAAATTTAAGTACTGATCTTGGCAGATGAGTAAGGAATAAAATTATTATAACAATAAATAAAAGTGACAGTAATAGTCCGGGACAGTTTTTTTTAAGTAGCACTGGGTAACCAAACATGACAAAGTCTACACATTAATACAGGTTTTGTAAGATCTTGTTTTATTACATACTTTAGTTTAGAAATGTGTTACCAAAACTGAATACATCGTAACATACAGAATGTGTTTTTGCTGTTAAAATGGCAAAGGTATGTGCAAGATAACTAATTTATCCTCTTTCATGAGGAAGTTGAACCATGGCAGAACTCCTTCAGTAAAGCTTCACCACAGTTTGTGTGTGTGTGTGTGTGTGTGTGTGTGTGTGTGTGTGTGTAGCTATGTGTGACTTCAGAGATGCTGCTGCAGCCACAGCACTGTGTTGAGGAAGCAGTCAGCCTGTGTGTCCACTCTGGACAGAGAATGTCCGTCATCTGGAAACCACAACAATCTGGATGGACATAGAGAACGATGGCCAGAGCGAAAATTAGTTTTAATAATAACAATTGTTAGTGTTGATGAGGGTGAAGACAAAATAACAGGAATGCCTGTGCAGGTTTGTTTATTGGGTGTATGTAATGAATGCTCTGTTGTACCTGACAGGTGATGCTCTGCTCTTCAGCGCTTTATAGAGCTCCAGACCCTGGTGAGGAGACACTCGTCTGTCTCTGCCCCCCAGCATCAGCAACACTGGAGCCTTGATCTAAAAAACAAACACACAGATAAACCCGCTGACATGAAACCAAGCTTGCGTTGGCCCATGACAACATCCTGTCTTTAGAAAAATATAGGCTGGATTTCCAAGTAAAATTGCTATAAATTTCCTTGGTCCCCTCTGAATAAATCCTAATTTGTTCAGTAGTAAGGTCAAAATATCCACTTACACTTAATAAACACAGAAATCTAACAGACAGATTGTAGGAGTGGAAAAACATTTATTTTTATGTACCCTTGGCCTTTTCTCTATTACCGCTTGCAAAGCAAACAAAATCTTTTAAGCCACTACTGAAAAGACTGTAAGAATAGCAAAGCCAACACTCTAACCAGGGCGCCTACAAGCATCAGACACTTACACTGCATGCTTTTTGAGACCTTTTCCAGCTCATTTCTTACCCATATCTAAGACTGATTTTTGGGACAAATCTTTTCCTTACTCAAGCTTTGCAGGTAAGTATAAAGGTAAGCAGTAGATGTGGTCTACATAGGTTCATCTACATTTTGCCAATAGGTAAATACAAGTATGAAGTAAAAAGACAGGATTAGGTTCAGTGGTAGGTTTAAAGATTTGTAATATCAGAAATCTGGACTTTTACCCAGTGGAGCTTGACTCATTTTGACAAAGGAAATTAAAAGATGGATGAATGAAATTGTCAACCAATGGTTAGAACCATCTCCGAGGTTTATGAAGCCCTGTTACCTTTTATCTCAATTTCTGAACCGGAAAGTTCAAGACATAGGTGGGATAGGGATTTAGACATAGAGACTGATCCTGCACTGTGGAGAAACCTACAGTCAGGTCCATAATTATTTGGACAATGATACAGTTGTCATCATTTTGGCTCTGTACACCACCACAATGGGTTTTAAATGAAACAATGAATACCTGCTTAAAGTGCAGACTCTCAGCTTTCATTTAAGGCTTTTTTCAAAAATGTAGTGGGAATGACAACCATTTCTTCACACAGTCCCCCGACTTTAAGGGCTCACAAGTATTTGGACAAACTAACATAATAATCAATTAAACAGTCAGTTTTAATACTTGGTTGCAAATCCTTTACAGTCAATGACTGCCTGAAGTGTTGGACACATAGGCATCATCAGATGCTGGGTTTCTTCCCTGGTGATGCTCTGCCAGCCCTTTACTGCAGCCGTCTGCACTTCCTGCTTGTGTTTTGGGTGAAACGCATGCTCAGTTGGATTCAGGTCAGATGATATGACTTGGCCATTGCAGAACATTCCACTTCTTTGCCTTAAAAATGTCTTTGGTTGCTTTTGCAGTATGCTTCAGGTCATTGTCCATCTGCACTGTGAAGCATCGTCCAATGAGTTTTGAAGCATTTGGTTGAATCTGAGCAGATAATGGTGCCCCAAACACTTCAGCTTTCATCCTGCTGCTCTTGTCAGCAGTCACATCATCAATAAATACAAGAGAACCAGTTCCACTGGCAGCCATACATGGCCATGACATAACAGTACCTCCACCATGCTTCACTGATGAGGTGGTGTGCTTTGGATCATGAGCAGTTCCTTCCCTTCTTCCTTCTCTTGTCTTCCCATCATTCTGGTAGTTGATCTTTGTTTTATCTGTCCATAGTATGCTGTTCCACAACTGTACAGGCTTTTTAGATGGTTTTGTGACAAACTCTAATCTGGCCTTCCATTTTTAAGGATAACCAATGGCTTGCATCTTGTGATAAACCCTCTGTATTTATTCTAGTGAAGTCTTGTCTTGCTTACAAGAGCAGCAGGATGAAAGCTGAAGTGTTTGGGGCACCATTATCTGCTCAGATTCAACTAAATGCTTCAAAACTCATTGGACGATGCTTCACAGTGCAGATGGACATTGACCTGAAGCATACTGCAAAAGCAACCAAAGACATTTTTAAGGCAAAGAAGTGGAATGTTCTGCAATGGCCAAGTCATATCATCTGACCTGAATCCAACTGAGCATGCGTTTCTCTTGCTGAAGCCAAAACTGAGGGCAAAACACCCAAAACACAAGCAGGAAGTGCAGACGGCTGCAGTAAAGGGCTGGCAGAGCATCACCAGGGAAGAAACCCAGCATCTGGTGATGTCTATGTGTCCAACACTTCAGGCAGTCATTGACTGTAAAGGATTTGCAACCAAGTATTAAAACTGACTGTTTAATTGATGATTATGTTAGTTTGTCCAAATACTTATGAGCCCTTAAAGTTGGGGGACTGTGTGAAGAAATGGTTGTAATTCCTACACGGTTCATACTATATTTTTGAAAAAAGCCTTAAATGAAAGCTGAGAGTCTGCACTTTAAGCAGGTATTCATTGTTTCATTTAAAACCCATTGTGGTGGTGTACAGAGCCAAAATGATGACAACTGTATCACTGTCCAAATAATTATGGACCTGACTGTATGTATCAACGGTGTCACTTGAACACTAGGGCCGTAACGGTACATGTATTTGTGTCGAACCGTTCAGTACACGACTTTCGGTTCGGCACGACCCTGTACCAAATTATTGGGCGCAGGACATTATTTTATTTTATTTTGTTTTATTTTAATCCCGTTTTTGCGAGCCGAACCATTTAAAATATCTAGTTCCCCGATGGACATAATTGAGTGACGGACCGAGTCCCGTAAATCTCCGCTTTCACTTTGTGCAGCTCATTCTCACATTTTGACAACATGGCAAGTGAGCCTGACGAACCTGAAGACCCACCCGCAAACCTTAAGTCCTCCGTTTGGGAACACTTTGGTTTCAGGGTAAAATACGAAGATGGAAATAAACAAGTGGACAAGACAAAAGCAGTGTGCCGACACTGCAGAACAGCGGTCAGGTATGTACTTGGAAACACGCGTAACATGCTAACGCATCTAAAGCGACACCACCCGAGTTTGAACGTTAACCAGCACAACTAGAAAAAGCAATCTGGTGCAAACTACGATATCATCGTCGTTTAAAAAGAAAGAGCGTTTCCCTGACCATTGCGCTAAAGAAATAACCAACGCCAGTGGAGCTGAGTAAAATTGTTTAAGCTACGCTTCAGATATAAGCATGTTTTGTTTACTGCACTTTAACAAAGTGGGAAAGCTAAGTAAGTTCCTAGTAAAACTGAATCTGAGCAGGCTTTAAAGCTGACCAGCTGCACTATACTTTTTATTTTAATTGAGTAAAACTGTTTAAGCAGAAATGTATATTTATATTTTTCATTCAAAAAATGTGTTAAAAAAACAGCAGGATTTTATTTTTCACTTTTATATTTCTATTTTCATTCAAACAATGTGAAAAAGCAGGATTTTATATATTTTTTTTTTTCATTTAAAAATTGTGTAAAAAGAGTTAACTGCTGTGGTGGTATGTTTTAATAAGGTTACCAGTAAGTAAAAGATATTTAATAGTTGTCTATTTTTTTCATTACTGTACCGAAAAAAAAAAACGAACCGTGACTTGTGTACCAAGGTACGTACCGAACCGAGATTTTTGTGTACCGTTACACCCCTATTGTACACTAAACTCAAGATACAGATTAATTCAGTTCAATTTTCGTCATCACCCCTTCCAAGCTTCATGAGTTCAACCCAAATTTGCTTTAGATGTGGTCTAGCTGAGGGCACCTTCCTTCATTCCACATGGCAGTGTAGTAAACTACAAGGCTTTTGGCAGGGGATCTGTGAAGCCTTATCCACAATCCATGGCGTCACTTTGCCAATACATTCGTGAGTATGCCTTTTGGGTAACCTCTTAAATTCTAATATCAGACTTAGCCATTCCATTAAGCTCTTAGAAATCCTAATGGCTATAGCCAAAAAAATATATTGCCATGAGATGGAAGTCAGATCTCCCACCACCTGCTGGATTGTGGCTCTGAGAAGTGAACAGATGCATAGCTCTAGAGAAAATAAAAGTTTGGAGTCTAATGAAAATGTCTGTCTCCAAGCTGCTAATGTGGCTTCTTAACAAAGCAGCTCAATAAGTTGCAGAGTGGTTATAACTTCAGGTTTAAGAGTACGTTGGTTATTAGTACAAATGTGTGTCTGACCTGAGCAGCATGTGTGATGGGTGACCTCTCTAACATAGTAGCCATGGCCTCAGCAGTGGGGATCTGGTCGTATGAATACTGTATCCCCACAGTGGTGTACCGCCTGGAGACACAGAGAGAGGATGAGGACATTCAAACTTTAATGAGTCTGGGTGTGTTGCGGTGGAGCTAAAGCTCATGTGTGGACAAGCTGTTGTGTTTGCATGTGTGTCTCACCAGTCAACTATGTCACTGGTGCCCAATAAAGTAGCAGCATTAATGACAGGGTTCCTGGCCACACATGCTCTGTAGAACTCTGGGTACTGACCAACCAGATGACAAGACAGGAAACCCCCGTGAGAACCACCGAACACGGCCAACCGTTCAGGGTCGAGGGTGACATCCCTCTGCAGCGCAGTTAGCACGGCCATCTGGGAAAAATACAAATCATTTTCAGTTGAAGGGTGATGCGGAGCTGTTTATAGATAAACATGTGACTGACCAGAAGATTGCCAGCCTTCTACCTGCATGTACTTTGTCATTTTTCTTCCATAATCATCCCAAATCAAGTCATCAATATATTGCACAGATTTTTTTTTTTACTCTCAGATTATTTGCCAGTCTCACTCCATCCAGTACCTGCACATCTTTTACATCCTGGCTTCCAGTCTGACCAATCAGGGACAAAATGCTGTCCTGGCCGAACCCTGTAGATCCCCGGTAGTTCACTAGATAAAGAGACAAAATGAGAGCTTGAGAGGGCTGAATCAAAAGAGGAATGGAAAAGCCTTTGCTAATGTGAATTTAAAGGGATTACTGTTGTAGTTTTTTACTGGTTTTCACCAAAATAAAACAAGAAACAACAAGACAGACCATGTTTACAGTAAAACACATCCTTTGGTGACGTTTGCAAAATGCACATAAACCTCCATCTGCATTTCACTTCAACATTTTGGGAAGATCAATACCCCTGTATACTAAATCCGACACGTAAAGCTACAGCCAGCTGACAATTTAAAGGAGCACCACACCTCCCAAATGACCATTTGTATATCAATTACTGACCTTGTGTTACATGTATCTTTGAGGAAAACTGCTTTTTTTAAATTACTTTAGTGAACAAAAAATCCCAAAACTGAGAAGATTCTTCTTAAGTCGTAGGGGTCCACATTTAACAACAGCAGAACTACATTAAAACATTTGTTTACTAACTCTCACACAACTCATGCAGTGTAATCCATGTCTCATTTATCCAGCTGTATGCTCAGTACTTCCCAAACAAATTGCCCTTTCTGAAGAGGAATTGAACAAAAAGTAAAACGTATCTAGGCTCTCTTCAAAGTGTAACTGATATACAAATGGTCATATGGGAGGTGAAGCGTTTCTTTATTTGTGTCCGTGTTTGTGTCTCACCTATGAGCACAGCGAAGCCGAGTTTAGCCAGTCCAGCTGTGGTGCCGTTCCACTCTGCTGGGAACTGAGAGTGGGGGCCACCTGGGGGAGCAAAAACAATAAACAAAATAAAACCATAATAAATCCAGAAACATGTTTTAATATGTTTCCACCCTGAAAACAGAAATACAGCAACCACACAGACAAGTAAACACAGACCATGGATGAAGACGACCAGAGGTATCTTGGCCTCATGGAGGGGGCGTGATGGTTTCACCAGGACAGCCCCGAAGTCTAAACCAGCTGGTGAGAGAGAGAGAGAGAGAAAGCTTGACATCACAACAAGTTTCAAATTGAAAGAGTGATTGATCTTCATCATTCTGACTGTGACAGTGTGTGCATGGATGAGTGTGTGTCTCATGCTCACAGTACTGTGTGTTCTCCTCCTCTGGTGGTGGTTTAATATCTAGAACTGTCCAGGGGAAGTCAAAGGTCATGATGGGTTGCTGCAGGGTTCCCCAGGTCACAGCCTCACCTGCAGAGGGGAGGAAACCCACCCTCTGTGCACACACACACAAACACACAAATACATGTAGGCATAAAACTAAGAAATCAGATGAAGTCATTTTTCATCTGAATAATCTTGTTTAAAGACCCCCTCCAGTTTACACCTTGATACTTTTTTTAAATTTTATATACTTTATTAATCCCCAAGGGGAAATTAATTTTTTTTCACTCTGTTGTCAATTACACACAGGTCCGAACACACATACATGCACAAACAGGACTTACACATGCACTAAGTGGAGAGATGTCAGAGTGGGGCTGCCCATGACAGGCACTCCGAGCGGTGGGGGGGGTTCGGTGCCTTGCTCAAGGACACCTCGGCAGTGCCCAGGAGGTGAACTGGCACCTCTCCAGCTACCAGTCTACGCTCTATATTTTGGTCCGGACGGGGACTTGAACAGGCCACCCTCCGGTTCCCAACCCAAGTCCCTATGGACTGAGCTACTGCCGCCTGTGTCTATCTAGTGTTTGTGATGTGCTGAAAGACATATCATGAACGAAATAAGCAGGCTGAGCATTTCCACTATCTCAAAAGCACAGATTCTACCTTCCAGGGTTTGTTACATCACAAACCTAAGGAACCAATCAACCTGTTGGGTGGAGTTTATGACGCCATGGCAAAATAGTGTTAGAGTTTCATGTTCACTTCAACTTGTCAGCTGGCAGTAAGGAACAAAGTTCATCTTACATTGGCAACTCATTATTAGTTGTTCGATAACGTAATTAAGGTGAAGGCTCATGTTATCTATGACTGTTAACAAGCACAGGTTTGTGTGTTTGATGAGCAGACTGAAGCTGAGCAGGTTTGCTCGAGCTGTGAGCCAGCAGCTGATAGGATGAGCTAATTAGCACATTCATAGACTTGCACATAGTAAATGGGGCAAAAGGTGTTGATAAACCATTTTAAAGCATGACAGGATGTTTTTCATGAAAAAAAAATCCAAAATATTTAATTCTGATGAGCAGAAATGAGTTTAATCAATGTGTGGAAAGCAACTTTAACAATGCATTACACTGTATTTTGGCTTAATGCTTGGGGTCGTGTCTTTCATGCTTTATATGTGTGTTTGTGTGTGTGTGTGTGTGTGTGTGTGTGTGTGTGTGTGTGTGTGTGTGTCTGACCAGAGTGGGAGGTATGTTAGGGCTGGAGCAGCAGACGACTACCAGGTCCTTCTGGACAGTGAGCAGCTTCCAGCTGCCATAAACTTTGGAAAGATCAGAGAGACCTGCAGAGGAGAGGAGGCAACAAGAGATAGGAGTAAAGAGAGAGAGAGAATAGGTGAAGGAAAGGAAAGAAAGGAAAGAGGAGAAACAAAAATATAGATAAGGATCAGGCAAAAGTTTTTAAACAAATTCTGAAATGATGTACCTGTAGATCATTTGGCTAAATGATTCTCCTTTTTGTCTACTAGGAGCCACCATACCTATGTGTGTGTAATTTACAGACAGATTGATGTGCTCTGTTATCTACTACTAGTTCTGCCTTGCAAGCAAGCTCAGCATGTCTCACCCTCCTCCTACCTGGTTATTTTATTTATAATAAACCAGTGGCTTTTAATTACAAGCCTGTGTGATCATTGACTCACACATAGCAGAAGTACATTTCTACAGCACCCATCTTAAATAGTGCAGATGTTTATGATATTGACATGGAGAAGATGTATTTGAAATAAATAAAATTACTTTAAATAATTACATTATATTCATTTTAAGTGTACTTTACCAGCAACATTCAGGTCTTGCAATAAAAACTTCAGCTGAACACTTCTTAAAATATAAATATCAACAAGAGCAATCTGTAAATTGCATTTGTCTTTAATGTCGTATTATCTTTGATGCTCAGTGTGCTCCTGTCAACTTTTGACTTTTATTTTGACATTCCCCGACAGGATGCTAGTGGCAACATTAAACCTGTTGGTCTTGTCGTACCTTCCTGTTCTCTCGTGTGCTCCTGATGATGAAGATTAGAAGATGAAGGAGGAGGGAGAGTAGGGGGATCAGGAAGAGGAGGAGGGGGAAGGTGAAAGTCCAAAAGAGAGGGAGGAAAAGGAGACGGGGGAGGTGGAGGGAGAGGAGAGAGGGAAGAAGGAGAAAGAGAAGATGACTGAGGAAAGAGAGTATCACTGGGAGGAGGGGGAGCAAGAGAAGAATAAGGAATAAAGGCAGGAGATGGGGGAGGATGAGGAGGCCAACAGGAGGAAGGAGAATACGGAAGCAGAGGAGAGAGGGGAGGATGAGAGGAGGGAGATGGAGGAGGAGGAGGGAAAGGAAGAGATGGAGATGAGGGAAGAAGAGAGAGAGTAGGCAGGGGTGGAGGAGAGGATGGAGTCTTACTATCAGAGAGGGAGGTAACTTTGTTCGATGTCCTGTCGATCATAAACAGATCCTGAGAGAGAGAAAGAGAGAGAACAAATGAGTCATGGAAAGTGTGCGTACATCAATGTGATGAACACAAAATTATTTTTAAATATTACCAAAAATGGAATTTTTATGTAAAGGAATAATTCAGCATTTTGTGAAATATTCATATCTGCTTTCTGGCTGAGATTTAGTCGAGAAAATCAATACTATGATACTATCAATACATGTCTGTGTACTGATTATGTAGCTAGAGCCAGGACGTGTACTGATTACACAAAGGACATAAGACGTGTTAATTAGCGATGTCAAACTATTCCTTAAACATGTGGCTGTTACCTTCCAGTTTCTGCGGGCGCTACTGAACACCACTCTCTGACTGTCTGCAGACCAGCAGCAGGGGGGCAGAGCCTCGTACACACCTGCAAACTCACCTGAAGCACAGAGACATGGAGAGAAAATATATAAAAACTGGGAACCCTATATAAACCCTATATAAAAACTATGTACAAAAGTTTCCTTTCTAAACATTAGACAGCCATGATCCTCTTTACACTGCAGAAGACAAAGTGTGAGGAAAAGTAGGGAGCATGTCTATGTTCCCTCAGCCTTATGTTCCCTCAACCCTATGTTCCCTCAACTCTATGCTCCCTCAACCTTAAGTTCCCTCAACCCTATTTTCCCCCAGCAATACGTTCCCCAACCCTATGCTCCCTTAACCTTATGTTCCCTCAGCCCTATGTTCCCTAAACCCTATGTTCTTTCAGCCTCATGTTCCCAGTACCCTATGTTCCCTCGACTCTATATTCCCTCAGCCCTCTGTTCCCACAGCATCCAAACCAGCTAGGTTAGGGGTTGAGGTTGTCCACGTTATTACAGGGGTGACACATAACATTACAAACGTAGGGCTGAGGGAACATGGGGCTGAGGGAACATATGGCCTAATTTGGATGGAGAAAAAAAATCATAGGTGCTGAGGGAACATAGGGTTGAGCCTGAAAAGTAACTAGTGGCTGTGTGAGGCTGTACTTCTCTTCTTTGAGCTAAAAGCTAACGTCGGCATTAAGTTCACTCACAATGAAAATGTTAGCAGGTACTTACCACATTCACCACCTTGATTTGGAATGTCAGCATGCTAACATTTGCAAATTGGCACTACGCATAAAGAACAGACGAGGCTGATGGGAATGTCAGTAGTCTTGCAGGAAACTGATCATAAACCAAACTACTGAGCAAGTCAAGATTTTGACCTGATGATGGCACAACATAAAATGTCAGGGGATCACCAAAGTTAAACAGTTCTTCCTGAGGGGGACATGGATATGTGTACCAGATTTCACAGCCAACCTCATGCTGACACCAGATGAAGTCGGGGATTCATCCTCTGGGGACTGTGCATGTGTCTTAACAAAAACAAAAAAAAAAAACCTTGCCATCCCTAGAGCCACGCTGCTTGTGTAACAGAATGTAACCTACCAGTCTGTGGTCTGTTGACAACATCCAACAGTGTGGATGTCTTCCCACTCTTCAGGTCCAACTGTGGGAGATCAACAGTCACCATTAACAACAGGAAAACACAGATACACACGCAAAAAGACACACACACACACACACACACACACACACACACACACACACACACACACAGAACGTACCTGCTGCAGACTGAGGCACTGGTTGTGAGGACCAAACACTCGGCCCTGCAGGTAGATCAGCGTGGACCCATCTGGACTCAGCCTGGGACATGACACTGACAGGTTGTCTCCAGAGAGACACTCTGGTTTGGAGGGAGGAGGACATACAGGGATCAGATCAGCAGAGCACCGAGAGTGTGTGAGTGTGGTTCATTAACAAGGAGTCAAAGACAAATGTGCTCACCACAGTTTCCATCCAGGTCAAGCTTGAATAATGCTGACCTGGAACAGAATTTCAAGGAGACACAAAATTAAAACTGCAGACTATAATTTCCTCTGTCTAGTTTATATAACTTTTGTTTACTTGACTCTCTTTACATGGCTCAATAAACTACGTTTAAAATTGTTTCTGCTTTCCCTGCTAAGTTGCGACTTTTCTGCATTTTCCATTTCTGATTTGATTCAGCATATCTCATGCACAATGAAACTGAATGAGTGATACTATGTAATTATATCATTGTGATATATGTAGTATTTCCATTGTTAAACATGGTTGCCAAATACTTCAGTTCATCCAGAATTTTCTCAGTTTTTGGATTCTTCATCCACCAGAGGCACACAAGAAAACCAAAGTGTTGTAACACTGGGAGAGTAACTGATGTACGAGTGGTCATTTGGGGGGTGAAGTACTCCTTTAAAGGATGTGGGTAAGGGGGAGATTTAGATGAAATAATGAGCCATAATCATTTCAGTCAAGCTTCTTTTCATTTTAACTTATCCAAATCAAAAATTATGATTTTTGAACATATAAATAAAATTTACTTGACATTATTTTTGTTTATTTTAGGGCTTAATTTGTTGTTTTTAAAGCTGTCTCAGACTACAAACCATCTGACCTGCGGTTGGAGCAGAACTTCAGTCCGAGTCTGAAGGGTTCATGGTACCAACCAACGAAAAACACTGACTGACTGCCAGGAGCCCACAGAGCCTGGAGGACAACACACAAACACACACAGACGTGTGTAAGACCTTAATTATAGGAAAAAACATTCAAAACTGACACATAAAAAAAACCAAGAGGACATCCTCCTGTTTCTATCAGTGTGTACTTCAGCACAAAGACACACTGGGACACCGATTCACACTTGACAGTAGCTGAAAGCCTCTGTGTCTGTCCTCACCTGTCCAGGTGAGACATCAGGCGGGATGTCCTGCAGAACACTGATGCAGCCGCTCTGCAGATTCACCACACAAATCACTGGAACACTCTTATTGGTCAGAGCCTCACCCCAGTCCTCACAGTACACATTCCTGTCCTGTGCGGGCTCAATAACACACACACACACACACACACACACACACAATAAGTGACATGTACACATCAACACTTCTCAGTGTTCTTAATGACATGAATGTGTGTGTGTGTGTGTGTGTGTGTGTGTGTGTGTGTGTGTGTGTGTGTGATACCTTCTTGCATGTAGATTCCCCATCCTGTGTTTCTGCTGATGTGTTCTTGCTCTTCTCAGCAACATACAGCAGTTTCTTCTCACACTCTGACCATGAGAGACAGCCAAACTGAGCTGGAAACACACACACACACACACACACACACACCAATAAGTCTTTACACACATAAACTGACTCAGCGATGATCTCTTTATTGTTGGGGGGAACATGAACAAACATGTAAAAACACACAACATCCGTCTCACCATCATCGTACACTCGGCCGTGTTTGTCGAGAGCCGTCAGGTTGAGGGATTTCCTGAGGCCGTGGTGGTCCCATATCTGAACAGCAACAACCATAAACAACAACAGTCTGTCAAAACGCTCTAACGTTGATCTCACAGAGGATACTGCAGTGTCTTTTTTTCTCACCTCGAGGAGCTGGTGGCCACTTGTTTCCCTGACAACAGCCCTCCGGCCTCGAACAGGAGAGAGTTCGCTCAGTAACCTGAAGAGCAGATTTGGATTCAATTAAACAGACACCTAAAAGCCATGCTTCACCTCACTCTGTGATTAAAGGTTTAACAATTTGTTCCGTTGCACCTGTAACCTAACCCATAGTGATGCTGTGCTTCTGCATCACTGCAGCAAGGTGAGGAGTTAACAATATACTATATAGGATTTTCCAAAAAAAAAAAAAAGTATTGACTCATACAAAAGTAATGGTGTGAGAAGGTGTATTTATCCACAGAGATACTGCCCTCTGCTTGTGTTTTCTTTTTTTCTTCTTATTTCGCTGTGTTCGGGGCGTTCATGGACTGCAACCTTTGGACGTTATATAAAGGGAGCAACCAGGTGCCAGAAAGTAAAACTGTAAACACAACGCAACAAAAAACCACATGCAGTGAGGCAAAACGCTAAGTGGACAAAGTTCACTCCAAAATGAAGCCTGGGGTAGGCATTCACGTGCACAATCACTGCTGAGCATGAAGCAGCAATTACCAGGGCTGAAATATGAAGCAAACTAAGTGCCAATAACTGCAGTTCATTGAATAGCCACTTGAGGCTGACTCCAAAATCAGTCAATCACCATAGACCCCATTTTGAAATGCCCAACTATACAGCATAAATAAACATATTAACAGCCTGGTATGAAAAAAAGTTTTGGTCTCTATAGCTAATTTTCTCTTCATGACAACTGTACAGAGAAACTGGGGGCAGCAGTTGCTAGATACCCAGAGCTATACGACTTCACAAACTCCAGTTACCATGATCTCAAAAGAAAACAGCAGGCGTGGCAGCATACAAGTGCAGTACTTGAAACAGCCATCATGGAGGCGAAGCTCCTGGACCAACTGGTGGTGCTCCCCGTGATCCACTCTCTTTTTTTAGGGTCTCATGTACCCACACAGATCTCTGTTTCCCTGTGCCCAACAAACTATTTGCTGACAGCCTCTCGCCCTCAACCAGTGTGTGTGTGTGTGTGTGTGTGTGTGTGTGTGTGTGTACTCACTCTCCAGACACAGGTACACAGGGTCCAGGTGGGAGAACAGTCCTGATGCTCTTGTGGTCGTTGCTGTCTGTGATCAGAGTCCACTGCTGCGAGAAGCGAAGTCTGGATCCTCGGACCAGGTCGTTCTGTGTCCACTCTGAACATGGGCATTAAAAGAATGTTTTTCAGGCTGGGTTAAATAAAGAGATCTTCAGTTATTTCAATTATACACACCTGTATGAAACAAAGGTGCAGACACACAGCCAAAGAGGCAAAATCTTCAACCTAATGTGTATCTATTTTAGGAACTTGGTCTAAAAAAGTATTATTCTGTATACTGTCACTGTGAGCTTTGATTGTAATGAGGATGCTTGCTTGTGTTATGAAGCAGAGCTGAACATCCTTCCCTGAACCTACAATCCAATATACTGTCCAATAAACCACAGACAGGTCGAATGGTATTCTTCCAGAGAAACAGATGGGTTTACCCAGTAAACCTTGTTAAACCCTTAAGACGAGATCACTGTTGTCAGCAGCAGAGCGCCTTTGACCAACAGGTTGTCACGAAATCTAAAGAAATGCTGGAGGTCACAGTCGTTCCCACAGGGATTTTCTTTTTTCATGCTGGCTGGTTGAAATCTAAGCAAATGGGGGTCTCTGTAATTGTCTACATAATGTACTTCCTGGTTCAGGTTTAATTGCTTATAGAGAGGAAGATGAATGGACAACCACTGACCAGACTGTCATGAAATTTGATTTGGACATTCATCATTTTAATGACTCTCTGGTGTTTCATCATTTATAGACATATAAACAAATCCACACAGTCATCAATAACAGCAATGTTTCAAATTCACTGAGATTGATAAACTATTGAATTTTGTGGCATAATCAGCCCAAAATGTCAGCTTTGACCTCAAGAGACCTTTTGGGCCAACTGTCATTTAACTTGATATTCATGACCCCATGGCCTGCCCTCAAGTGCCGTCCTCAGGACATTACTGGTAAGACTCAAAGAACAGTAAAATCATTCACTGTGTTGTTTGTGCCTTGCAGCATTTTCATAAAACACAGTGTAATAAACTTTCCAGACTTTCAAGGACTATTTTCCAGGTATTTCTCACTAAAGATTGCTTTATAATACAACAGGATCACTGTTTTTATTTATATTACTGCTGATCATTTTCTGAATCACCTTTTACAGTTTCAGATTTCTGAATGTATCCTTTCTCCCCAGCCAGCATTTGTGTGTGGGGCTCGTGCAACTAGTAAATGGGTTGACAAATGCAAATTGTAAATGGACTGCACTTATATACGCTCTCACACACCGATGGAACAGCCATCGGGAGCAGTTTGGGGTTCAGTATCTTGCCCAAGGATACTCCGACAGGTGGACTGGAAGAGCCGGGGATTGAGGGGACCTAGGGCTGCCTGGGTACCAAGTGGGTGTGGGCCCAAAATGGACATCTTATCCAGGGTCCATCTGGGTAAACCCACCCATGTGGGCAATTGGCATGGGGCTGATAAGTAACCCATGAACAGTCCCATATATGGCTCATTTTTCAGCCCACTGACTATCCACATTGGCCCCACAAACAAATGTTGGTTGTGTTATTTTCCAGGTACCACCAAACTGCATGAAGTTGCTGGAGTTGTGTGATCCACCCCACTTAAGTTCCAGTGTTGCTATCTGGTTAATACAGTGTGTTACCTCAATAACAAAAGTGACAAGAATAAATGCAAACACAACGTTTAAAAGACTGCATTTCAAGTGGTTTGTAATCAAGTCAATACTGTCCCCTCACCAGCAGTCACGGTGTATGTCCGGGTCTCTGGGAGCTGCTCTTCACCCACATGGGCAGAAACAGGCACAGGGAGACTGTTGACCTCTCCGTACACCCCGGTCACTTGTCCAGTGTCCATCTGCGTTAGCTGGCACACACACATACACACACATACACACACAGAGCTCACATTAACTCACCAACCTGACACACTTGCATGGTCAGCGCGAGCAGCTCAGACAAGCGCAAACTCATGCATTACAGTTAAACCGTCACCAGCTGCTCGGAGGGTTTAACTAGTCGCGGGACTCAGTTTACCGCATTCCGTTCATGAATTCATCCACAACACTCTGTCAATGACTTTATCGCCTCCCCCGGACCCGATTCAACATTTCACAGCAATGATTTTTTACACCACCAGCTCCTCCATGTTGAATTCATGAATGGACGATACCACTTGGGTTCAGAGTGCAGGGGTGCAGTGTGGAAAAAAAAAAAGACCACACGGGGGCAGCAGAGGACCACAAAGGTCTCCATTCTTGATTTTAATGAGTTTTAGTTGAAAACATTTCAGTTACTACAGATTAATATAAGTAATATATTAAATGACATAAATTATAATGTCACTAACATTAAAGTACCATAAATTCTGCAAAAATAATGCACGTTTCAGGCTTTTCTTTGTCAGTAGATGTATAAGACTCTGGTCCCCAACCTGGGGTTCCTGACCATCTATAAGCGTCGTCAAAGCTTCGAAGCTTTCTTGATTTTAATCCTATAAAATGGGAAGTTTACAACATGACTGACAACTGTGCGAGCCAATCTTTGGGAACTGGTGGGTCACCGGCGCTGTCCCATCTGGTCGCACAGGTGTATGGGTGGAAACTTGCCAGAAGTTCACAAATGTAATTCCTTGTACCAAGATGTTTCTCACTCTTCCGTTTAAGTAAATATTGGAATGCAGGAGTTTTACTATCAGTACTTAGCTTAACCTAAGAAAAAACGTTTCCTTTAACAGTGTCAATATCAACAATCCTAATTAGAAAAGGGGTGTAAAGTAAAGCAATATGGAATTCGCCTGGGGCACCAGAATCACTTAATCCACCCCTGAAAACACTCCCAAATGCCTGCACGAGGTTACAAACACTGGTGAAATACACCTAGTGGAAATATTAATTTCCGAATGGGTGCTTGAGTGGGGCAACTGGGGCAGCAGTGGCTCAGTCCATAGGGAACTACTTTGGGAACTGGTGGGTCACCGGCTCCAGTCCCCATCTGGCCAAATATGTAGTGTGGACTGGGCCATGTTCACAAAGCTTCCTTGTACCAAGAGTTGCTCCTAGAGAAAAAAATCTTAGAATTGTGATGTTTCTTAGAATTTTCCCTTGAAATTAAAACTAGGTCCTTGTGAAGAAAAATGTTATTCACAGAGCATCTCAGACCTTAAAAGAGCTCCTAGGGAGGACTTGTAAGAGGGTCTTTATTGAGCAGAGGATAACGGTGGTCTGGATAATGCATGTGGTTGATGTCATTAGGGATACGCACACATTTCCCAACTAACACCAAACACCAGAGATAAAATGATCACAACACTAAGATATGGATTTGGATATTTGGAAATCTGGAAAAATGCACCAGAGCAGTAGTGATAACTTGGGTCTGTCAACCTTCTATCAGCAGAGTGATCAGTCAGCAGTTCATTTCATTTCTGCTGGGTGACCACACCTTGCAGGCTCACAAAAAGGAGTGACAGCCAATCACATCCGTTACAAGAATGTGTCATACCTAGAAGTGGGATCACCACACCTCACCACACTCCCTCACCAAGGTTAAAGTTTCTATCCCTTCCTGACCCAGAACATTCCTAAATCACCCCTAAGCTAAAACTCCTTATCAAATGTTTTAGGCTAAGTTTGAAGCTCTTGGAGAGTATTCTCAGAGTGTTTGTGAATACAGAGACAGGTGAATCCTGCACTCCAGTGGCGTTTGAATGATTGGGTCTCATTTTGTGCTTCGCAGACTTTCCTTCTTTCCTTCCTTTGAAAGCTGTTTCCTAATTTGTCTCTGTGCCTCTATGAGCCTTAAATACTTTTTGTTTTTCTATCTCATTGTTGGCAATATGTTTTTCCAGGGCAGCATTTTTCATGGTCAACTCTGAGTTCTTTGTCAGATTCCTTTTGGGCTTCTTTCAGGCCCCAAAGCTGTCCGTGGGGACTGGGAATTTACCCATTTCTCTGGTCCTGCATGTCTTGAGTGGAGTTTTTCTAAATCCTGTCCTGTCCTGGATTAAACTTTGAAATACATAGCATTCATTGTCATTCTTAAATCTTTCAAACGTCAGCTGCTTTTTGTTGCAAAACCTTGATCCAAAATTTAATAGAATTATTTAAAGGAAAAATGGAAGATGGAAGAGTCCGCACACTAAATAATGCTCCAGGAATGTAGATTCAATTACAACCAAGTACTGTATGTTCATGGGAGCATTATTAAGGGAAAAGTGGACAACAAATCCAATTAAGTTCACATTGTGTATTAACATTAATTTCTCCCCCACTGATCTGTTGTTCCCCAAACTCTACTCTTCAGAAACTCTAATCAGAAACAGTTACATCTCCTTCTAGAGCGAAGTGTTTGGAATTACATGAGACACAAAGAATGTGCTTAAATAGTCTTTATTTAATTTGATCCATCTTCTGTCCATGTGCCTTAACACCAGAACTACTGATGAGACCATTAGGTGAAGCTGTAATATGAGAGGCCTGCTGCTGCACTTCATCCAGAGGGTCAAACCCGATTCAAAAGTATGAACTTTGAAAGCAGATGAGATCCCAGGCAGCTTTAAGTGCGCTCTTTAAACTTCATATAATGAAAAACAACTGACTGCCATTACAAATAACACCATCAAACATCTGGTCAGCAGCTCTGGTTCGTGGCACATGGCTCATCCGAGGAAAAATCATTCAAATGCATCTAATGATTCAAGTACACATCTTACCGTAAGTCCCTGTGTACAGTCTATCTGCAATACATGCACATGGATAGATTGTATGACCCACCAACCCGCATTAAAAATATACATCAAAAACAAAACTAGAAATTCTTCATCGTCATCCCATAATTGTATCTGTAAACAGTTCTTAGCATTTTTAATGTTCTTAAAAATCACACAGTACTGTTTCTTTAATAAATTAGAAGGTGAAATACATCATCCACCAAAAATGGTTAAAACGTATTTTTCCTCTCAAAAAAAATATTAATACAAAGATGACAATATTATCTCTTGATTCTTTAATAGGCATCTTCTTGTTTATGTCATTTTATGTTTTATTTTATGATGTTAAATAAAATTCATTTTAAACACACACCCTCACACAAACACCACACAGTTTTCTTTTAGGTTGCATTGTTTGTAGAGTCAGTTTGTGGTTTGGCAGCTGCAGCAGCCACTCCAAGTGTAAAGACAGGACGACTGAGGGAATAACGAGGAATATTTAGCCCAGAGGAGAGGTTCTCCACAAGATTTCCTTTTTTTTTTTTTTTTTTGCTTTAACAGAAGTTGATGCTCGGGTATTAAACTTCAGAGATTTACCAGGACTGGTTATACGTCCAGGAAAAGCAGCTTTATGTGGTAACTGAAGTCAATAATTAGGATTAAAAAGACTTGACTGACCTGTCAAGGCACCAGGCAGCAGTTCAAGCTGAGTATCGGAAACAATACTCATCAGCACCAAAGAGGGTTGCAGTGATTGTAACATGGACGGCTTCCACAGATCTCAAGTGAACCATAAAGCTTTAAAATGAGTCTCACAATGAAACTTAATACTTCACTTTTTCTGTATTTTCATTGGTAAAATTAATAAAAGACATTTTGATATCTTTTCCTCTCCTGTGTAATGAAGCTGTTTTAATCCTGCGTTAAAGCTTTAGCATTGCTTTGCAGTTGATATCCACTTTGAAACATCAGAACTTTTGGGAAATACTATGAGCAACTTATGTTCACTCCATTTTGTGTCACAAATAATCAAATAGCAAATGCTCTCAAGGAGGAACAGTAAAAATGCCTTTGCCTGTGGGAGCCAAGAATACATGTCGGCCATCTTGAATCTGGACTATTAGTTTGCAGGTGAAGAGCACATGTGAAAAGCCCTGTAATAGGTTTGCTGTGTCTTTGTGTGTCTGACAGCTGAAGTGTTGAAGGCATCATTTTGTATCCGTCTGAATACGGCCCAAGGAGTTCCTCGGGTGCTCATCCATTCAGTCCGTTCTTGTCCTCCTCTCACATGACGTCAGCCCTTTTGTCCCTGACTTTGCTCCTCTGTTTAGTCCTGGCCTTAAAAGCTGCTGAATTGAAAAGATGCTGTTGAAGAAAAAGTTACAAAGATGAGTGCAAAAATATTTTTCTTCTAAAGCTGTAATGACACTGGATGTCTTTTTTCATTTTGAAGCACTTGCAGCTGAACAAGGACACAGCATAAATGCAAGACGAGGAGGAAAATACTGAAATAAACATTCACACAGTCCAAGGTCAGATCCTTTATGTGTGCAGATTGAGATTTAAGGACAGAAGAGGTGCCGTTACCTTCTCAAATCGAGAGATCTTGTTGACTTTAACAGCGGCGTCCAGGATGAGGGGAGGGCCGAGGCCAAAGATGTCTCTCAGTAGTGGGTTGAACTGCATCAAAACAAAACACACACTAAAATTAACAACATGGGTTGTGGACATAAATGTCCAACTGTGAATCTACTCCATTTTCTGTTTTCATGTTTATCTTACAACGAGACCTTCAAGAGTCAAACTAAATTGTGAATAAGGATGTGGATGGATGTGAAATATGTGCTTATGACAGCTTTGAAAAGCCACTATTCATCTTTAAAATCTGGCAAAATATAGTGAGTTTAATTTATTTAACTGAAGTGTAAACTCATCTTGCCTACCAAGGACCTTAAAGATCAACTTTTCAAGCATTCCTTTTGCTGAAATGTCTCATTTAGAGTTTATTGCTTATTATACAAATCTAACAGCAAGGCGGTGGGATTCACCCACATGTATGTGGTCCATGTGTTGGTGTGTTCATTGTGTTTGTGTGTTGAGCGGCATTTTATGACACACAAAAGTACATTTTCCATGCTCATATCCTGCTGCGGAAATTAGCTCTGCAGGCAAATAGCAGTGTTCTTACTCATTTTTAGGTGTTGGTGTAATAGCATCCATGTCAGATGTTAGTGCAGTCACAACTTTAAATAGCACCTAACGCAGCTTTAACGCAGCACTACTGGGGCACAAACATTTCATTATTCCTATGAGAACAAACTACTACTTCTGAACTACTTCTTTTGGGGTACACTACTGGCTTCACTGTGTTTCCTGACCTGCAGATGGTGGCTGACTCCAGACTCCAGGATCTCTTTGAAGGCATCATAGATTCTTCTCCTCATCCAGCTGTCGATGTAAACGCTCTCCACTCCAAACCTGATCCTCTCCTCTGTGAAGTCTTCATTCTGCAGGAGAAGGAATGGGACATCACAACGTCAAAAAGGGCAATAGTTGAAGGACCAATTTACTCCTGTGAAAAAAACTATTTACAACAAATGGTTGCAGCTATGAAACATACCTCTATGTAATGCAGCACCTCTCTGAAGATGTGGCGCTGTTTCCGCCTGTCGTTCTTGGCTCGGTGCTTGTTGCCGTCTGTGGCTAAACTCTTCAGACTTTCACACAGACTTTCACTGTCCTCCACCTCATATTCCTACACACACATGTGACATAATTATAGCATGCAAATATGACATAAAAAACAGAAAAATCCTTAGACAGTATATACAGAAATAATAGTCAAAGAAGTTACACAGTAGTTTAAGCAATGTGTGTGCGTACTCCAAACGCTACACAGTTGTTCGTGTGTGCATTTACCTCGTCTATATCTCGTCCCAGCTCCACCAGCATGGCAATGGTCTCTCCTACTGCTATCCTGTAGTTGACGTCACTGCTCTCCAGACACGCCTGCAGCTTAGGGAGGTGACTACAGGGAGGTAACAGAGGGAGAGAATCACTGAGGGATACACTATTAGTCACCGCTGATGACGTTTTACTTTGGCTACATGAGTTATCAAAATGTTATGCCTGTGAGGCTCAACAGAGCTGAAGGATTGCCATAAAGAATATTCCAATGCATCCATTTTCATGTTAAACACTGAGTTTGTTTCACTCACAGGTCAAGCAGCGTAGTCAGTCTAGATGCTGGGCAGAGGGTGACCAGCAGCGACCAGGCCTGCAGGGCGGCACTGTGAAGGCCTGGACTGCCAGGTTTGGGTGTAGGCAGCGTTCCCTCTCTGTTGGGGTAGGAAGACTTGAACACATTCTCCAGAAGGGCCAATGACTTGACTAAATCCTGGAGGTTCCAGTGGTGGTGATGATCAGGAGAAAAGAGAGAAAATGTGATGAGAGGTGAGAAAGACATTCTGCTGATGTGTAACAATGGGTAAACTGAAACCTCAATATTTCCCTGTACCCCCCAGTAAGAATTGAGTGTCATGATGGATGGTTTAAGCCTTCGAGGGCAAGTTGTTCTCACCTCTCCTTCTTCTGCAGTAGAGACATAACAGCACATCCCCAAAGCTCTGGCACACTGATGGAGACAGGTTTAACACAAGTCAAATACTCTGAAATTTAATTAGTGAAGCTGCAGTTCCCCTGGTGTAAACTTGAATTTTGCTAACATCTGAGTCCTAAGAGAGAGTCCGAAATGGCTGTTGTTAATGTCACACTGTGGGAGTGGTCCTCAAGAGTCCCCTAAACACTGTGGAGTGCTGTGTTTTATGCATTATGTTTGTTTCCAAAATTGACACAGTGGGCAGAAAATAACACTTGATGAGGGCAGTATGACGCTTAGAGCATCAAAGCTACAACCTTGACAGGCTGGGAGTTTCTCCTTTAGTGGGCAGTCTGCCTCAAAACTGAATTTCTAAGCTTTGACTCATAAGACAACAGTGGAGACCAGAGTAACATCAGCTGAGTGAAACAAATGCATTTCAAAAGTTGCACTCACTGAACTCTTGGCTGAACCAGACCTTTTATTGTCACATTGCTGACTCAGTTCTCAGCTGCAGTCTGCATGACTCATTTATGACACCAGTATTTACACATGCACATGTCTAAGCTGAAATGCCCAATGTTTAATTCTCTGCTCTTCTTGTCTCTTATTTTTAGGAGTCACTGTAAAAGAAAGACAACTCCATATCCAACATTTTGCACAATTTTAGAAAAGGTTTATGTGGTGACTTACACTCTGGCGAGCTGTTATACTGGCACTGTTATCAATCAGAATTGCTGTGAGGATGGGGCGAAGCATCTTGAAGCCCTCCTCTGCCTCGTCTCCACCTCCAAGCTGGATGCAGAGCAGGGTGAAGACCGTGGCCGCCGCTGCCTGCTCCTCTGCACTGCCTGTGGGGAAAAGATAGTTTTTATTTGTTTAACTGCAGCTGTTGTTGACTGCGATTCTGTTCCACCTTGGCCCCTTTTACACTGCCTGTTCAAGGGGGGAATGTCGCACTGCTATTCCAGCTTGCTGTTCTGCATAAAAGGTGCAAACATAGAATGAAGGGACAGAGTTGTTTCGCCTTTAAGCTGGCTGTGGACTTAGCAACAGCGCTAAATCAACGTCTGGAAAGGACGGGTGTGATGTTTTGATGACGTGTTATGTGTTTTGCCCATTGCCAGGAGATTTCAGAAGCAGCTGATAGTAGTTAGCAGCTAACTCGAAGAAGAGCAGCAACTAAAACTGTCCACAAATTGTGGAGACAATGAGGTCAGGGGGCTCCTTACCCTCCAAGCAGAGGAATAAATCAACCACCATATAACAGAGATGGTAAATGGTTGTTATTGCCATGTTATGCCATTGTTATTGTTTAGACTGTGCTGCCCATTGTGTATGTTATATGTCACACTAGAGACTGACGCTGTTGTTTTACATGTCACACCCATCACGCCTTTTTTGCCTCCGTAACACCAGCATGCTATTGATAATTACACATTGGGGTGGCATCATGCTCAAGTTGTTTTGTTCTGTATCAAAAAGCAAATCTGACATAATAAGGGTCTCATTTTGGTCGGGCTCTTGAGAAACAGAAAATTAAATGATTTACCCTTTTTAAGACACCTTTCCAGGCAGTCACTGATGGTGAGGCGTCTCTCTGTCAGGAAATCGTACAGCACTCTGGAGGAGAAGGCCTGTCGCAATGACTCCAGACCTGCTAGACGCGTCTTAGCGCTGAGAGGCGGATTCAAACAGAGATGAGGAAAGTGAGAGAAAACAAAGGTAGGTATTTATGGAAATATTTTTTAAGTAACATCTCTCCCTGCAATATCTAATATGGTCTGGTGTTGACACCACCTGACATTTCCATTTCTTAATATTCATAATGACAAAATGAAAGCTAAGAAATAAAATGAATAATAAATAAATAAGCACCTCTTATCCATCAGCTTGTCTATACACTGCTTGAGTTTGTCTTCTGTTTCCTCCTGGGCAGTCTGCTCATCCACCTGCTCCCCTCCTGTGTTTGGCCAGTCAACACACAGAATTTTGTTAACTGTATGCAATGTTAATGCTTCAGAGGTGCTCAGAGAAATCAAAATGCATATAAAATGTTGGCTGCATTAATTTTCCTTGGTGTATGTAAGTAGTATCTTGACTATCATCCAAAATAAACACGATTCTAAAAAACAAAAAAAAAATCTGTATTTTGGACAAACCTGTGCTCTCTTCCAGCACAGAGGTGCTTTCGCTGGCACTGCTGCAGTGGCTGAGAATATCAGACATCAGCTCATCGTCACTGGCACCCGACTCTCCCTTCACCCCATTTCTCATACCTAGAGGAAACATAAAGGCAGATTAGGAAACAGTTGAGACGAGGGAATAATGAAGGAGAGAGGAGGGGTATGAAGACAGAGGTGGTTGTGTTATATTTACATGATGAAGGATACAAAAAATATCAACTAATCAACTAATTAAAACTCACAGTTGGAGTCTGTTCACACATAATCTCCAATTTTTGGTTCTGCCAGGGGAGCAAATGTGGATGAATCACCACTGAATCCTGATATGTGCTAACACACGCAAGTCTGCGTGCTGAATGTTTTCAGATTGGGTGAATAGTGATTTAGAATCAGCTGATCTGGAGAATGCAGAGCATCTCTATCATGACAGGCATGAAGAGAGAGAAGTTGTTGTGGCAGAAACAGAGTACGAAAAAAGATTTTAGAGACAGGAAATAATGAGCAACACTAGGTTGAATATGTATGTAAACATTTCCAAAATAGAAGCCACAAAGTTGTTGGACAACAACAGGCATTTCTTCCCTTTATTGTACAAACTGCTGCCTAGTTCTGTATTGTCTTTTCCTCAGGCTGTAATACAAGGGAGTGGAGAAAATATCTAAACTTTTAATAAATAACACCTCTGAAGAAATTATAATGATCAGTTTTTTGGTGATAAGAGACATTACTTCAATTCTATGGTAATTTGGGGTGATGTTTTATTGCATGCACTCAGTAATCAGATGCGCCAAATTGTTTTGTTACACTGGAAACTGTTTGGAAAAGGGCTGGTACTAAAAAAAAGCTTGGCAGGTGATTGGATGACCCATCAATCTATTACAGGCTACCTTCAACCAATCAGATCAACTGAATCCAGTTAGAAGAAGAGCAAAAACATATTTTCCATCGAGAAAAGCCTTCAGTTGCTGTTCATTACTCTGCTTTCAAGGAAGAAAAACGCTCAACTACTGATGTAATTGATGCTATTGCAGCATCTAGTATGATAGATAACCTCTTTAGGAGCCAGCAATTGCTTCTCTGTGTGTCTCATCCAATCCATCCGAGCACTGTTGTTATAAGACATTGAGTGCTGGTGTCCCTTTTACTGCGCCTGGCGCTCTGCTGCTTCGTCTATGCCCAGAGTATGCTCTGCACTCCAGGAGTGAGGTGCTCTGAATAATCGGTATATGCTAACAGTGTTCCAAATTAACAGTCCAACTCAAAAAAATAGAAAATCAATATGTGGAGGCAAATGCTCATTTCATGGCCGGCCTCCACAATAAAATGAATGTGTGGGAAACCCTGTACCTAGTGCAATGTCTGGACAGAAAACTCTTCTTAACAGATGATCTCTATAGTGTGGTAAAGAGCCTAAAATGACAGCTGGTTAACTGTGAAATATTAATAACAGGACGCATTCCAGAATTAGCCAGAATTTGGCTGGAGGCCATGTTCCAACAGTGACTAATAGCAGGTTTAGGGAAGTTGACTGTAGGCTTACTCTGCTCAGCTGACTGTCTTTGTCAGTAACTGTACACCAGTTGAGTTCTTCTTATACACAAATACACTCAGACCCACACACAGGAATGAATAGCAAACACAAAATTGTCATCCACAAACCTCAACTTACAGTCATCCCCTATAAGGCAACAAACCACCTCCTGTCATTTTCATATCTGCTCTCCAATGCTGTCATGTTTTATTATCAGCCTCACCCACACAAGAGCTGATGTGCGCTACATCAATAATCAGGACACAATGACAGGAAATAGCAGATAACGGAGGGTTGTTCCATTTGGCAACTCTTCTGTCCTCTTTTATTTTTTTATTGGTACCAGGCAGTAATTTGTGTTTTATTGTTTGAACACAGCTCTGCCCTGTGTGTGTGAGATGGATGGAGTGTGTCAGTCAGAGCACAACAGGGGAGAAGAGCCATGCAAGCTAAGCTAAGCTAACCCTCAGGTTCCTGCTGGCTCAGGACTTTCTACTGTTGCTGGGATTACTGGAGACCAGAGCGGCCATTCATTTATTCAGTCATTCAGTGTGTACGATCCAGAATGGTCAGACTGTGTGTGTGTGTGTGTGTGTGTATATATGTTGCTGGGTCTGTGTGTTCATGTTCAGGTCAGCCAGGACGTCGAGGTTACCCAGGGGTCACTTTAAGTGTTGCAGCAACGCAACATGGAAGTTGCAGTTATGAGTTACATTATAGTTAACAACATTATTAATAACTGTTAACTACCTGCAAAGGTATCAAGTTCTGTCATGTCACTCTGCTTTAGGTACAAGCGCCTACCACAAATAAAGTAAATATGATAGCTAGCGACGCATTTCTGACATCATTAAGCTGTTTCCATGTGTGCTCAGGTTGTGAGAAAATTCCAGAGAAGAATTCAAATACAGCTGAATGAGTAACTGGATCCAGGACTATATCTGTAAACTGAGTAAACTGGAGTACAGCTCAGCCATTTGACCTAAATTTAAAGTGTCGCCTGTCTTTTCATTCTACTGCAAAAGTGAAACAGTCAGGGTGGAAGTTATCTTCAGCCACAAGCTGCCAAATTTTTGCTGTGGCCAACTTATACTTCCCACTATTTACCAGACTATCATTTAAAGGCTCTTTTGCATTCTTCTGAAATTGCTATTGACTGGCAAATAGTGATAGTAGCAGTAAAATTAGTGACACCTGTTTGGGCACTGTAGCTTTAACCTGACACATCTTACTGCTGGCTGCCACTTGTGTAATGTGTTACAGTTGAGCGGACACGATAATAGCTGGATATCTGCTCAATGCCAAACCCAAACTGTAATGTAATGACACAATAGTTGCACAGTGTGTTCCTATTAACAGCTACCTTCTCACCCACGTCAATATATTACACAGTTAGTTGTAAAACTGGGTGTGTAGGAGCCTATAGTGCTGAACTGGCTACACAAACTAAAGCCTCTGGTCTGACTTGGAAATCATAAATGATGGTATTTTTGATAACCTTATGAAAAGAAATCCAGGTTTTCATTGTTACAAGAAAAACCTGACTACAGCCCTCGAGCCTTGACAACCCTGCGTTCCTTATGTAATATTCAGATTTCTTTAGTAAAATAGCCGCAGCCTCTCTGGTTCACAAAGCTACCATTCACCGCTGAGATAACACCCCTTCTAGCCTGTATCAGTCAATCATTTTTCCAGTCATCATCCTTGAACCCCCAGCCATTGAACTTGTTACTCCCTCAAAGCCACACACACAAACATTAACACACACACGCACACACACACACACACACACACACACAGGGACAGCTACGCTACTTCCCACGCAGGCCTGCCCACACACAGCTCAGCTATGGTAAGTGTGAGCTCCCTGCTATAACTCACGTGTCGTCTCCAGTTGGGTACTTTATGCTTACATAGCAATCACTCAAACAGCTCCAGTAGTCAGTCAGTCCCTGAGGAAGAGGATCTGATAACGGACAAATCAGAAGTCCGAGCCAAAGAGGTGGGAGCTCATTTGAGTCCCCTGGGCATGGCCTTGTAGTACAAGCTTTAAAATGAAAGACTAAATTAACCTGTGCTCTCTCTACACGATGTTGCTTCACTACAGCTTCACAAATCTAACATCAGATTCAGTCACATTTGCAGTATTATATGTGGATATTTGGCAAACATTGCAGATTTTAACTCTTAAGCAAGAGTACTGATGACGCCATTATGAATGAAACCAGTCCTCAGTCTATCGTGCAGTGTGGTGGTGATCTGAAAACAATGTCAAGAAGAGAGACTCCAGGGAGCAATGACTGCCTGAACCCACATTTTTCTGGGGTCAGCACAGGTAAGAAAAAGAGACTGGATGGTTGGAGAGATTTCAACCAAATAAATGTCCCACTGTGAGCACACTCAGACATAGGCAAAGTAGATGGTAATAAAGCAAGACTAGATGTTAGCAGCCAGCTGTAAGTGAACAGGTTGGGTGGATGAGAAGGTCAGATGTGGATAAACTTCCGTTACAGTCCTTGGCTGTTAGCCTTCAAATTCAGCCAGACAGTGGGGCATTAACTCATGGTGTGACATGCAGATGCTGTGGTTAAGTCAACCAGCAGTCAGTCAGTACAGTAAGCAGACTGGGCAGGTAATATATGAGAAAGTTAAATCTTTTCAGTGCTGCTGGAAAAACAACGCGGTGAGTTTAGCACGAGAGAGACTGGCGGGTTTACTGCATGCACTGCAGCAAGTTTCGAGAGCTTCTGGACAAGCCTCGAGTCGGACACAAAGCTTAGGTCAGGGAGTCGAGGGTCAGAGGAGTTACCTTTCAGTGAGGCTTTAGCCGACAGCTGCAGCTGAAGAACCTCCTGACGAAGAGAGCCTGGAGATGATGTATGGATGGAGGGATGAACGGATGGATGAAAAAAGGGTGTATAGATTGGAGGGACCAACGATGGGTAGATATATGAATGAATGAAAAAATGCAGGAATGACCATGATGGAGAAGAAAACATCAGAAGTGAGCTCCATTTTTTCCATTCATGAAACGTTGCACTGCAAAATGCTGAAGCACAATTGACAACTGCACAAGTCAGAAGCCTTGAATTATAGTTAGCGTATTTTTAATCTTAAGTAGAAATCCACCTCCTGCAAAAATGTGTATATGTGTTAGAGTGTGTGCATTTAGGCGCTGGCACGTGTGTACTTCCCGGGCGACGTCACTCCATAAAACGTGAGGGGCTGTAACGCCCTTAAGGCACATGCATGGTCCGCACCACTACTGTAGTATGATAAAAACGTGTAGCGATGACTCCCAGGCAGCAACTTAACAGCACGCAAATCATATTGTAAAAGCACTGAGAGACACTGCTGCACTTGTTGCACGGGCTGTTCCTCTTAAACACAGTTTTTACCTACCTGTTTAATTTAGCATTGCGCTGCTGCTAAAAATAGCACGTGGTTAACCTTAACCCTACATGTGTAGCTTTTAGCAAATCCGGGTCCTGAGCGTTAGATGATATCATCAGTTAAACATAGGATGAATCACACTTGGTGGACAGCCCGTCAGTGAGTCTACACGTGTGTATAAACTCATTAAGTGAGTGGCTTCAACATAAATGTCTCAAATTAAGCTGCAGCTCTAATTATAAGCCACATGGCTGAACATGGCAGACAGTAAAACCATATACAAGTAGCTGAAGTTGGAGGAGCAACAAGCTGCCTCACTGTTTTTACCATACACGCCATATGGCAATGACACCCAATCTACTAACGCTTCATTACTCTGTCTTAATGCGAAAGGTGTGGTGATCGCGCTTTACAACGTCTATCACTTCCATCCTAACTGCTATATTCAGTCATTACACTACCGCTGGTTGCCTGCCAGAAGCTGAATGGTGAGTTAGCATGGCCGCTGCTGCTGCTGCTATACTTACCCGGCTTGCCGGAGCCACGTTTCCCCTTTTTACTCCGTGGCATTTCGACTAACGCTTTGATCCACACTTCACAACAAAGCTAGCTGGTGTTAGCTAGCTCACGTTAGCTTGCTCTCAGTCAAACTGTCAACTCGGCTCCTCGCAGGTTTGACAGTTGATGTGAAGGTGTCAGCAGTGGAGGGCTGGATAGTCTCCGCGGTGTGTCCTCACAGCTGGATGAAAAGCTCCCAAAATTACACCTCCTCGCGCACTTTTGTTGACACTTTGGCTAACGCTGGCTAGCGCCGTTCACGAGCAGCAACCGCCAGCACGCTCAGCAACTCCCCGCTTTCTTCACTTGTGGAATAAAGAGTTGTCAGGCGGCGGAAAAGTCACTTTCTTCAACTGTTTTCTCGGTGTATTATCTATGATTGTCCCCCGGTAATCTGTATCTAATACCAGGTTGAGATAGTAAATATTTTCCAAAGTGTTTGGGACGGAGTTTTGAGCACGCTGCTGTCGCCAAGTCCACCATCTTCCTCTCAGTAACTGTACTGAAAAAACCGGCAGCCGGGGTTGCCAGGTTAGTTCGGTTAGCATCCTCCGTTTCCGGCTTCCAAAGTCAACCACAGACATTCTGGATGAATCCCATTAATGCGAGGTCTTTCTATGGGATGGTCAAACTTTAGCACAGTCAGAATTTTGGGTAAAAAGTTAATATATTGAAAATACAGTCAGTGTTGAAATTCTTAAAAGAATAGTGAATTATCCAAAATATTAAAAACCTCGAGGTTAAATCACAATACTGACAATAGAGGCATCATTTTTGAGCGTTTCTTAAAAATAAATAAATGAATAAATAAAATTGAAAATAATAAAGATGTATGTGCTGATCTTTACCCATTTTTTTTATTTTGTTTGCCAGGCAGATGGCTCACAGTAATGTAAAGTGGGATGTCTTGTATAAAAAAAAACATTTGTGCAACATTATTTTAATATCAGTGTCCATTACAGTAGAAAAAATGACAGTGGGAAACTGGAAATTGAAATAGTCTTTAATAAAGAGAAAATATTTTCTACGTGTTATTCAAAATGTTAACATGAAAATTCAGTTAAATATTAAAATCCACAGTGACGCAAAAAGTGCATCTTCAAGACAGAAAACCTGACAATCTATAAATCAGTAGTATTTCTATATTAAGTATGTTGTTATTTCTAACAAAATAATACATTCAGCGTTCTATAGAAAGTCCAAAGACAATAAAATTACTTTTCATTAGTTGCTAGACAGAAAATACATGATGACAATTAACATATTCAAGTTAGGTTTTCATTGTACCACATGTAATGTCAATTTCTCTTTTAGGTTCATCATATGATCATATTATAAACAGTAGTTGGTGTAGAGATCAGGGTTTTCACCATACCAACAGAGCAAACTAGAACCCCTCTTAAAATCTTTCCAAAAACAACTCCTTGAGAAAATTTGCTAATTAGTACAAAATGCCAGTTCGACAAACTGAGCCAGCACGTTAGTGTTGATTAACATACTTCAGATAAGGGTTATGTGTTGAAAGGATTATTAGTTGGCCCTGTCTGACCTCACTTGATCAAGCTGTTTACAACTAATAATACTATGGATAGAAATTTGGCACTGTGACATTTGACAGACCTTAAAAAAAGCCAACATGTACTGATAAAACATCAGAAGAAAGATTTGGAATCTCTTTGTTTTGGTCCAGCGGCGACAAAGTAAATGACGTCATGTTTTATTAGCGAAACCTACGATCTACAACAAAAGGTTAATTCAATCTTTGTGTTTAATGGATTCACACAGCCTCATTCTTTCTTATCTTACTGGTAGTGCAGGAAGTTGATTCAGTTCAACCTGCTCTCCGCTTATAAAGTAGAAAAAAATAACAGTGCTTGGTCTACAAATCATGTTAACACAGCATCTAAACCCATACTGTCGTACATACTGTACGTTCTCAGACTCAACAATACTGCTTTTAATTTATTTCATGCACACCCATCCACAGATGAATCTATGTTAATGGATGCAGCCTTTCTTAAACACACACACACACACACACACACACACACACAGGCAGCACACTAGCTGCTTGTAGAGAGACAGCCTGCTGTTTAAAATGACCTGCACAAAGTCTTGTAGCATCCTGTTGTCCTCAAACCACCCGTCACTTTATACTCTTGTGCATTTAATATGCTTCACAATGAAAGTGCCTGATCACATGACCAGCACAAATACTGTACTGTATAATAGTTTGTCATATTGGGTAATTCTCTCTCAGAGAGCTCACAAACAAAGACTTTCAGTCTTTTTTTCAGTGTTGTATTGCTGGAGGTAAACAGATGGGGGCAGCATTGGTAAATACGGGACAGGGTTTAGGAATGTTTCCAGTGTATGTACTGTGTATGCATGTGCATGGGTGGGTGTGCTATATGTGTGTGTCCTTCCTATCCAGAATAGTAGTTGGTGGGAACGAAGGGCATCTTGCTGACGGTGGCGGGCACTGCTTTTTTCCTGACCTCGACCTGGATGGCTGTTCCGTTCTTAGTGAACGCTGCGTCCACGTAACCCATGGCAATGTTCTTTTTTAGGCAGGGGGAGGGGCAGCCGCTGGTCACCTCACCTACACAAAACAGCAAAGAATAGGTCATAACTTGGAACCTGTCTGAGGCACTTTCTGGCTTCATCTTCAGAGAAAAAAAGATGACGAGGCAGAATAAAAACTACTGGATTTTTTTAATTGGTCCTACTTTGTGGTTCATATTTTCTTTCTGGTCATTTACTCAACCACTAAAAGCTTAGAGTGGCAACAGACTTGCAATCATAAGGATTTTTTTCAGTATTAATATATGTCACACTTTGGTTTATGCATGCAAAATAATGTGAAAATATGCTATAAAAATAAACTGATATTTATCATTACTTACACTGATATGGTGTGTATGCCATCTTATGTATGATGTCAAACTAAAGTGCATATTTATAATCAGATGATATAGTAAACTCACCATGTGTAGGATGTCAAAATGTCCGACTCTGGCGACCCCCAGTGGTAAAACCATAAACTCTACACTTTGTGGCCTTAGTATTAACTCTTGACTGTGTCAGTTGTGTTTTGTGTTATTTTAAAACAATTTTCAACCTTCCAGTTAAACTAAATACTGTTAATTTTATTTCACATTTACTCCAGCAGTGATTCCCTCCCTCTCGTGATGCACCACTCCTAACTGAAACAGAGGTACCACAGCTCTCTTGTGTCCACCATTCCACTGTGTTCGCTCACTCACCTATAACCTTTCCATCAGGGCTGAGTATGGGTGTGTGCTGCCTGACGGGGGGGCCGGTGGACACCAGGCCGACTCTCTTCCTGGCTGTCTTGGCTTTTATTTGAGGTACAATGATGTCAGCGCCTGGGAAATCCTTGGCCTGACGCCGACGCTTTCCTGTGTGAGAGTAGACAAAGCAAAGAAGTTAAAGAAGTTAATAAAAGTGAACCAACACAAGCTTATCATAAAAATATAAATTATAGCTGTTTTCAGTAACTGTTCCTGGGCTCTCAGTATCAAAGACACTGTTGATGTTCACAATCTGTTTCATGTTTAAAACTCCGAGTTGAATGTTTCTGATTTCACACGCGACATCTTTGTAATTCCGGAGTATAAAAACAACAATTGGATATTTTACAGTGAGCTGTGTGCCAGACTATTTCTTGGCAGGTCTACACTCGTTGCCGGGCAACTGGTCCCAGACAAAAAAATAGGCCGGCATACATCCTCTGTGAAACTTTACAAGGGGTAGAACAAAATAGTCTGTACTTAGTTTTTGTTTTGTTTTGTTTTGTTTTTACCATAACTAATGGGCTATCTGAACATTTGTTTTAAATGTTTAACAGCATATGATAAGGTGCCTGTCAGAAAATATATTTTGAAAATATGTGTGTGATTTTATCTAAATCCTCCAATTTGACATCACAACGTCATCACGTCAGGTCAAAGTGCAAGAGTCAAGGTCAGCTATACTTGGAGAGCGATTTGTGGTAGGGGGAAATCAGGTCCCCAGGAAAGCCTCTCAGCCTTGCAGCAAATTTTTCCCAGTGGCCATTTGTGGTACTGTAAACCTGTTGACAGGACACCTCCAGCTGCAAAGAAGGTCAATTATAAATCTCTCTATTCCAAATTTTTGAGCTATGGTGGTTTTATATTTATAAAACTTTCCTCAAGCCAGGAAAAGTGTTTAAAAATCTGTGATGTAATGTTAAGTCTACCAGCCAAGCGGGAACTTGCAGGTGGGGAGAAACACTACTGTGCATATTCAGTTGGCCACATACTGTTGAGATAAACCCAGAAGCTACAAAACGTTTTTCGCCTATGCGCCAGGGAACAGCTCAGTTGAAATGAATAGGGGCCATTTTTGGTCCAGCATCTAGTTACTATTAAAATCTATGGGGGAGATAACCAAAAGTGCAGACAGGTTGAACGAGCTTAGAAAGACCAGGGAATTGCCAGGACACTTTTGGAGCTGCTTTTTACATCCACAAAATATTTTGGACATGAAGGACTCCCACTGCAGGGGTATGGGCACTGGGTGCAGATGATTTGCCCAGGGGATGTGAGCTTCAGCAAAGAGAAAACTGCATGTCCACCATTCAACACCATTCACAAAGGTAATACTAGAAATTGTGGTACATGCAGTCCAGTAAAAAATGATGTCTGAGGCAAGTAAGTGCACATTCTTTGGACTAATGGCTGAAGGAACCATCGACCTAAGTACATCTGAGCAACTTTCTTTTACCTGCTGTCAGCACATGCACATTTAATGTGCAGTACTCCCCAGCAAAAAGATATTCCCAGGTGCATGAGCTGTTTCCCGCTGCTTCAAGTCTTTATGCTCGGCTAAGCTAATCAGCTGCCGGCTCCAGCTACATATCTACTGCGCAGACGTGAACATGAAATCAGTCTTCTCATCTAACTCTCTGCATGGCCAAAGAGTCCCAATATCGAAACAGTAAATGATAATATTTTGTAATGAACACTAAAATCCTACCTATGGTCCAGACTAGGGTGCCCTCCACAGGCGTGGTGGTCTCATCTATGTCATTGCCATACAAGCAAAGCCCCGCCTCCAGCCGCAGACTGTCCCTGGCACCCAGACCGGCCAGCTTCACCTCACTGTTAGCCAGCAGCTTCTCCGTCAGCTCCACCACTCTGGACTGAGGGACGGAGATCTGGGACAGAGAGGCACAGACAGGTTGTAGAGCTGGGTCTCCATCCAGAAAGTTTTAATGGAAATAAAGAAGTGGAAACAGCACTTTAACTCATCACTGCTGAAATAAAAACACAAGTCTGCTGCTGGAGGTGAAGTATATTTTCAGTAAAGATATATTAGTATAATACAGATGATGTTTTTTAGTTGTTTACTTTCTATGTTGAGAAAGACTACTTATCTGCTTCAGCATTTAAAGACATTCAGCTAATTAGCATCTTATTTTTGCAGACCTAAAATGTTCATGGGCTAAAACACAGAGTGAGTCAGCAGCACTGAAGGGAAGATGAGTCTATGTGAAAGAAAACGTTTGATAATGAGAAACAAACTCCCACAATCCCTCTGTCAGACAGAGAGAGACCCACCCACACCCATCCTGATATCTGCAGAGGTCCAGCACAGTGGGCTGAGAGAAAAGATAAATCCATGCAGCAAACCATTAACAACAAAATGGAAGCGAACCAAACTGAACACAGCACTGTGACAACAAGTCTGTGTGTTCAATGATTTAGCACATGAAATGCTGAAAGAAACCATCTTATCAGTTTCATTTTGTGTTCCTCTTATGAGAACACTGACACACAGGAGCAGGAGAAGGTGTGCATACGCAAGACGATTTTTTAATTGTTTATTAGCCAGTTGCTTGACTCAGTGGATGGCAATGTCTGTCTATTGGTCTGTCAGTGTCTGTTCGTCCATCAGTTTGGTCCAGACTAAAATTGATCAAAAATTATTAAATGGATTGTCGTGAAATATTGCACAGAGCCTTGTGGTGCCCATAGCATAAATCCTACCAACTCTCCCTAAATGTTTCTCTAGCACACTCCTTATCAAACAATGGCACATGCACCAATGATGGTAGCAAGCTCCCTCTAGTGGTACGTGGAGGAATCTCCAAAATATATATGTTTTAATTAATTAATTTAAATATATATAATGCTACCAAAATACTACAACATTACCACAACAGAGTGCACCTGTGCCCATGATTAGTCTACGCCACTGTATTTTAATGTTGATCATAGTGGTGGTACTTTGAGAGCCTAATATTTCCTGAGTTTCTTTGTGGGGTAAAAAGTTTGACAACCACATTTGCCACACACATTCAGAGGGTCTACAAATGTGTGAAAGTAGCAGCTTCATTAAGCTTCGTCTTTGCTCAAAGTCACTGTCAGATATAGCAAAAAAATGGGGAAGAAAGCAAAGAGAGGAAAGGAGAGAAAGAAAGATGCTGACCTCCACTCCATCCTCTCCAGTGTATCCACAGCGGGTCACCCTGCAGCCAGGGATACCAAACACAGTGGCCAAGGTGGAGGTCATGAAGGTCAGCTTACTGAGGTCCTCTTTCAGCCCTGCCTGGAGCACCTGAGACATGGATGGACCTGGCGACACACAACACAGCTGATAAACTATCAACATAAACCAGGGCATGGAGAGTCCTACGCAGAGGAGGTCAAAAAGTCATGTCACAAAGAGGTAAGAGAGATGGATAGAATGAAGTAAGGAAGAATATTCTACCTTGCAGAGCAATCAGCGCTTCATCAAGGAACTCCAGATCCACATCAAAACCTTTAGCTTTGAACTCTGCCAGTCGAGCCTGTAGGTAAAACACACACATCACACATTTTTCTATCAGTCTACCACACTCCCGATCTGTCTGTCTACACACACCCTCTGTCTGCCTTTACCTTCATATGAGCTGTGTCTTTGTCGGCGCAGCCAGCGTTGGAGACAACGTAGAGGTAGCCCTGGTCTGTCTTTGTCACAATGAGGTCATCGATGATCCCTCCTTTCTCAGTGGTGAAGAGGGACAGTGTGCCCTGAATGGATGAGTGGGTGAGTATGTTAGCTATGCAATGGCTCTGTTCACAATAAATGGATCTTAGATGATGCCAGCATAGGGCTTATTTTTTCTGTGACTGTATCAATGTTTATTTTGAATTGTGACATTTTGTGGTTTTCTCATCTCCCCATTTTCTCACCACCTCTGCTCCATGAAGCATCTTCTGAGCTGTCCTTACCACAAAAGTCTTCTCATAGCAGAAAACCCAACAACCTTTGGATGCATTTTCACCTGGATTTTATCCAAAATCAGTTTAAGCCAAGCTACTGATTCTTAGAACAGACTTCATGGAAACTTAAATCCGTTGGGGATAAACTGGAATCTGAGAACTAATTTTGCCTGGAGAACCACAGTGCATTGATGTTTGTGATAGGTCAGTCTACCACAACTCTGAACTCTGTCCCATTTCAGAGGATTCGACGGAGCTGCCCTTTGAAAACGGTCTGTAAAGGCATGACAAATGACAAAACAAGGCTGCAGTCAGACAGAGGTCGCATTCCTCACCTACTTTTGTTTGGGGCTGAAAGTGAGAGAGGCCTATTTAATTCAGTTCATTTAAACAGAACTTTATTTATCCCGAAGGGAATTCTTGTGCCAGAGAATGCTTCAAATTACAGTAACAGAAATTACAGTGACAACAATTAACGTTAACAAACCAGTAACAACCAGAACAACCAGTAGGTTCACACAAGGTCACACACTGGGCCTAGTTTTTAAAAACATTAGAGTAATAAGTATTAGTATCAAACTATTCAAAATACACAAGATATAAAGTGTTTCAGGAGCAAAAACCAAAAACCAGTGCCAGTAACTAAGTGCAAGAGTTACTAAAAGGAACTAAATTGGTGGGAAAATGCAGATTACAAATAACAATGAGAAGTAGTACGGCACATGATTTTGAGACAATGATGTTGCACTACACTGACAAGTGATCATGATTTAGTGTGACCCATTGTGACATTTTGTCTTGAAATGTGAACTACGGTGGAGGTGGCTCCTGAGATGCCACATTATTGAACACATTATTATTCATTTTTATTTTAACACAAATACAGTCAGTGTTAAATAGTCATTTCTTATCACATGTGCTTGTCAGTTCCCCTCAGCTCAAAGGTGCATTTTAGAGTCATTCAGCTCATTGTTTCAGTCTTTGAGCCCGCAGCTTTACTGTTTCACTTCCTGATTTCATCAGATTTGTTTCACGATTCAGCAGGCGGTTGCTTTTGGCTTAAAAAAAAAATCTCCAAAAACCTACTGTACACTACCTGACCAGCACCAAGAAGAGAACAGAAACAGTTACAGTATGCCACATTTCCACTGCATGGTACAGCACAGCTCTACTCAACTTGAGTTACTCTTTCTCAATTTTCCATTAGACACAGTTGTGGATAGTACCTGGTACTTTTTTTTGGTACCACCTCCGTTTGAGGTTTGATGCAAGCTGAGCACATACTACAACGTGAAGCTGAAACACTGCAGACCACTGATCAGAGAGAACTGTCACTAGAATCGTCACTTGCTCAGCACGGGACATCCTGCACAAACACAACAGTTTTTTAATAATCATGCTACTGTCAACAGCAACCACATTTTTTTTAATATACTCAACCCAGATTTTTTTTTTAAAAAATGGTAGCCCGCAAAACTACACCGTACACTCCATACACAACGCCTTACAATTCACAAAGTGCAGAGTTTCTTATGTTTGGTTGCTGTTGAAAGGATCAGTGAGAGCTGCATTGACAATGATGTCATGATAGTTTCACGCAGTGTCACTATGACAACCAGCTGAGAATCCCACCTACACTGAGGGGATACTATCTACAGTGAGGTGGAAGCCTGATTGTACAAATTATCAAATATTTTTGGGGCAAGCCACTTTGACTTTTGTCCGTATGCACATTTTTAGTATTGATCCTACATATTGTTTTATAAATGAGACCCCTGGTACTAAAAGTGAGTTAAGATGGGTCAGTTTGAGCTGAAATTATGCATTAGCTGGACCTTATTAATCAGGTGGCGAGAAACACTCCAAATGCTAATGTAAGTATCTGGTGAATGTTTAAATACCCAACTATCTGCTAAAAAGTTTCCCATATCAACTTGAAAGGGGAAGATACGTCTATGTAAGTGAACAAAAACATCTCAGAGTTAATGCAGGTTCAATATGAAACCATCCTTCAGCTCACCTGGTTGTCCTTGAGTTCTGCAATATCTGCAACTACTAGAGACTCCATGAACTTCACCCTGTCTTTGCCGTGGACTTTGGTCTGAGAGAAATAAAGAAAACGATATATTTAAACATAGCAATGGCAACAAAACAAACGAATGTAACTCACAAGGTGCCTTATTTTAGTATGATTTTGGTGATGTAAATATACTGGAACTTCTAACTTTGATACAATATCATGAAAAATAAAAATTTTCGATACCACAGGGAAAAACTGACTTTGAGGGAATACAATGATTTTTTTTTATTCAAAGACAAATATAACACATCTTTAACATGACAGCAATGACTTTTCTTTTCTTGATTAGTTGCACAGGACAGCAGAATGACTGTACACATTAACAATAAGAGAGGAAGCACAGCTGGTACCTGTCTATCAATACTACAAAAAAAATGAGATTTGAAAATATTCAGATTCAATATGTATAAATAAATCAATATTTCTGACAACCCGGCTATGATTATGTGAGTCTATGAGCACTATGAAATACTGTGTGTATTTGTGTGTGTCTGTTGACACTCGCCTCACCTGCAGCATGTGGCTGACATCAAAGATGGAGCAATGCTCTCTGGTGTGCATGTGTGAAGCGATGTGACTGTCTTTGTACTGGACAGGCATACTCCAGCCTGCAAACTCCACCATCTTCCCCCCATGCTCCCTGTGAAAGTCAAACAGTGGAGTCTTCTTCCAGGCAGCCTGGAGGGAAATTAAACATTATACTGAGTGTACATAAAGTGAATTCTGATATATTAATTAGAATGGTTGAAGTGATGTGTCTTAAATGTGCTACAATTAGGATTTCTAAATATCTATACAATGTTTAATCTTACATGTCAGTTTTGTTTGTACAAGTGTTTCGAAAAATGTTATCATCATTTTTGTATTTGACTGCTATATGGTATATTTCAATGTAATAACAAAAGTTATGTATTGCATAATTTCAAAGAAGACCCATATACTTGTCAAATGGCAGTATAGGTCAGTCCCTGCCTACGCTCCTGTGTGCTATTCTTTCTGCTCTGACTTCTGACCTTTGAACCTGCCAGTGAAGGGGGCTTATCAGCGCAGTAGCAGAAATGCATTGTGGGGCAGAGTGTGTGTCGGCACTTTACATAACACTCAGTTGTTTATTGTTTTTTTTTCCAAGTCCAAAGTCAGCTATTAATTGGAATGAACAAAGGAGGAGTGGTTGTTCTGGTTCTAACACACACACACACACACACACACACACACACACTTAATGAACTACTACTGATTACAGCACGTCACACGGTTAGGACTTTAGTCTTTTTACCCCTTTTGCCTTGTGCAACACTCAAAGATAAATCTTAGCTGACATATTGTGTTTGACTGATAGTCAATAACACGATAGACTCTTTTGTTCATTCAAATTAATCGCTGACTTTGGTCTTTATTGTTTCCACAAATATGAATATTATCTTAGCAGCTGAAAAGTGCAGAAATTCTCTTTCTGAGTCATGCTCCTGATGTCTGCTTTATCGTTTAATCCATATCTCTTGCAGAAAAATCACTGAAAGTGCAGGAAGGAAATGAATGAATAAATTACTGGATGAATGAATGTGGGTAAGGTCACACTTCAAAGCCTCCCATTGAGCAGAGACAGAGCTGGCAGTGCTGTAGATTCAGTCACTCGTGCTTTTAATAAACTCATGTTGTGCAGCTCGGTGAAGTGAAGCAGGCAGAGGGAGGGAGGATGACAGTCTGCTGGGACAGATGTGCATTATGTCTGCATGAAGTGACTGCTGCTGCTGTGGCACACTCTCATGTTATTGTAATATGTAGTAACACTAAAAGAGCAAGGGAGGTGATGTTTAAATATGATGGCCAAAATAGCTTCAACACTGGCACCCACTGAATCCTAAAAATCTGGATTTTTACAATCTAGATTTCAGATATAATCCAGAAAGTTAAAAAATCTAACATAAAGAATTATCTTAATTCATATTAAACCTACTACTGAGGACAACTGACACGTCATATGTGTAAAATTTCTATTTAAAGAGACTATTATGGAAGTTATTTCCTATAAGACATTAAGTATCAACACACCAGAGGGTCACACATTCTGTAAAACAGTCAGTATTGTTGTAATACTGATAATGAAATGAATCAACACAATATCTGTCCAAATAATATTACTGCACATTACTAAAGCACATGCACTTTGCATAAATAGCAGTGCACAAAGTTTACCGTGCAGCGACCCTTCACGGTCCACCTACCTCAGCACTTGAAGCCTGTCTCCTCCCCGCACATCCAGCTCCAGCCACCCGCAGCAAACCGTCTCTGGAAGCCCGCAGCCCGAGCCCCGAGCCCCCGACACCAACCAGCAACCGAGCCCACATCATGCCGCCTGATCCCCCGCTGAAGTCTCGCTCACACACTCGCTCCTGACGGGTAACACTTCCACTGTGCTGCTAAACTCGTTGGACTCCTCACACTGGAATTCCTGCTCTTCTGGCAAAAACACATGCAGCGGCAGCGATTGGAGGAAAGAGCAAAGACTTGTGGGATATGTAGTTGATAAGTCTGTTTGCCCAGGAAGGAGCTCTTGTTTGATGACTCTCGTCTCATCTTATTAAACTAAAGTAATAAAGATATAATGACTGGTTATAGGCATAATATCCCAGGGTCATATATATTTTTAAGGATAATGTTGTGGCTTATAAGGGTCGAACCTGGTCAGCTTCAGCCAAAATCTGACCAGGTTTTTAACGGTGGTCCAAAGCTGGGATGTACTGTGCAAACAGAAGAACTGAAAGGAGCAGTGTGCAGGATTTAGGGGGATCTAATGGCAGAAATTTAATATAATATTTAAAATACATTTTCGTAAGTGTATAAAATTAAGGGTTGTCTTTTTGTTAGCTTAGAATGAGCCCTTACATCAACATAGGGAGCACGTCGTCTTCCACTGAGCCCACCATGCTGCACTGCCATGTTTCTACAGTGGTCCAGAATGGACAAAAAGTGACAACTCTTTTCCGAGCACAGTCTCACTCTGAAGTCATCGAAATCCGGCACTTGGGCAGTGACTTGCGGTGTCAGAAACCAACGAAAAAAGGCATCCTTTAACATCGGTGTGATACGCAGTCGGTTGCCGGCAGCATTAAGGGGACTTCGGTGGGACAAGGACAAAAGTTAAGGCTGTGAAAGTCCCAGTTAGGTAGGCGGGAGGGGTGGTGGTTGGGTCCAATAAACACAGATTTTCACCTGAGAGAGCGGTGTTCTCGTCCTGTAAGATTCTAAAGCCAAACCCTGTTTTTTTTTTTCCTAAACCTAACCACGTGTTTTGGTAGCACCTTGGGGTTGTGAGAAAGCGCAATTTCGTTCCCATGTACTCTGTATGTGGGAATGACAATTAAGTTGACCTTGAACTTGAACTTGTTGCCTAAACCCAACCACATGTTTTAAAAGAAAAATTTTTTTTGCAGTGTTGTGCCAACGTAGTGTGTTTATTTCAAAAGAGACTGTATGTAAATGGTAAATTTCCTTTGAAAACAGAAGTGTATTTTGAAAGAAGACAATGCATGGAACAGGCAGAACTTGACGCAGCCTCCCAGAACATCAACAACAAACACACTCAGGGTACCTTGCATGTCGTATGTGGACGTGGGGAAAGTTCATGACCAAACATTGATATGTGATGAGGTCGGAGTGAGAATGTGTTGCTTTTCCAAGCACTAGCTCCAACAGTTAAACTACAGTTTTCTTATGCTTACAATCCAGAGAGTGAGAGTATCAGTGCAAGTTAACCATAGAAACTCACTACAACTTAACTCCCACTTCTGCAGCCTGTCCCTCACACCTAACAATACTGACTGCCTGTGCACAATGCAAGTGGAGAGAGCGGAAGAGAGGAGCCATGGACTGTGATTAATCTGAGCAGCATGTACAGTTCACTTTTTAGAAAAAGTTGCTAAGAGGTTTCTAGAAAGTCCCTAGACTGTATGAAAATATTGGACGTAGCCACTGTGACATCGCCCACTGGTTTGTAAACTTCCGTTTTGAAGCCTTGAGTTCAGCATTTTGGCCGTCGCCATCTTGTTGTTGTTTTTTTGGAGTTAGAGGTAACCATATCCTCCTGAGACCCAACCTTTTGTTTGGTATGCATTTTTAATTTCTCCCAGCTATTTGGGATCAGTGGGACCTGATAAGTATAAAAACTAAACATTGTCAATGGTACTTAAGTCCCAATGTCCTTTAACAAGTACTTACAAGTGTCTTAGCTTGTTACTGTTGCTAAAATTGGTCAAATTTGTTGCCATATCAAACTACAAACATTTGCATTCATTCATAAACATGTTTCAGCCATAACATGTAATCTGGTCTTGGACCTTGTCCACTTTTGTGTCGCGATGGGCTGCAGGCTGACTTGGCAGAGATGTTGCTTTTACACGGATAAGTGTATTGTGCTCTTCCTACCACTAGATGGCACAAAAAGTGTCCACCAATGAGGACAACAGGTCTAAGTTAAGTAGAATGAAGTATAAGGCCAAGTAAATCCAAAATGTGATGTCCTCATATGAGGACACAGGGTCTCAGGAGGATATTTGAACAAAGAAAAAAATGTAAACGGGTGAGTTACATAAAAATTCCCCCTGTGCAGTTGTCATGACTGTTAAAATTAGCTATAGAGACCAAAAATCTATTGCAATCTATTGCACCAGAATGTATACATGTTTGTTTCTGCTGTGAATTCAGGCATTTTAACATGATGGTCTACGGAGATTGAATGGCTTCTGGAGCCAGCCTCATGTGGTCATTCAAAGAACTTGGCTCTTCAAGCACTGGTTTCATTTTCAGCCCTGCAGGTTGCCCCTTGGAAAATTTGCTACATCTATTGAGACAGTTGCCAGATTGACAACACTGCAGATAAACCAAACACTGGTTTTAGACAGGGCCCTTTGTGTTTTCACATTACTTAAAGGCCAATGTATGTTCAGCATAGGGAGGGGTGAGCGAAGGGTATTCAGTTGGTTGCAATCTTCAACTTCATCACTGAATGGCAAAGAATCCGACACACAGGACCTTTAATGGCCTTTTATACCCTTTACATACACAAATGATACTTTTTTTCATTCTGCAAATGGCATATCCATAGAGACAGTCGAACAGTAGAAATACCTTGGTATCTGCTGAACGACAATCTTTTTTTAGAAATTGTAATGGTCAAATTGAGGACAATATTTGGCTTTCTGTACAGAAAAAAGAGCCGTTTTCCTTTTGTACACAGAAAAATACTCGTTGAATATGTATTTTTGTCTGTTTTGGATTATGGGCACGTTATATACGAAAAAGCTGCTGCCTCACTATCTCCTGAAATCACTGGATATTGTCTTCCACTAAGCCCTAAGGTTTATAACAGCTGATTCTCACAGCGCCCATAACTGCCGCCTTTACCGAAAGGTCAGCTGGCCACATTTGGCTGTGAGGCGGGAACAGCATTGATATTTGTTCATTTATAAATCTTTGATGCAGATGTTTCCACTCTATATTTCATCCCTTTTAACCCTGACTTCACATAATTTTGGTACTTGCTAACTGGTAATCAGAAGTGAACCAGGAAAACGTCATTCTCTTACAGTGCACCTTATACATGAAATAATCTGCAAAAGCCCTTTAACTTGGTACCTCTGCCACTCTTATGGCTGTTTAAACGCCTTATTCTGATCTCCCAGTCCCAGTTAGGTAGGCGGGAGGGGTGGTGGTTGGGTCCAATAAACACAGATTTTCACCTGAGAGAGCGGTGTTCTCGTCCTGTAAGATTCTAAAGCCAAACCCTGTTTTTTTTTTTCCTAAACCTAACCACGTGTTTTGGTAGCACCTTGGGGTTGTGAGAAAGCGCAATTTCGTTCCCATGTACTCTGTATGTGGGAATGACAATTAAGTTGACCTTGAACTTGAACTTGTTGCCTAAACCCAACCACATGTTTTAAAAGAAATTTTTTTTTTGCAGTGTTGTGCCAACGTAGTGTGTTTATTTCAAAAGAGACTGTATGTAAATGGTAAATTTCCTTTGAAAACAGAAGTGTATTTTGAAAGAAGACAATGCATGGAACAGGCAGAACTTGACACAGCCTCCCAGAACATCAACAACAAACGCACCCAGGGTACCTTGCATGTCGTATGTGGACGTGGGGAAAGTTCATGACCAAACATTGATATGTGATGAGGTCGGAGTGAGAATGTGTTGCTTTTCCAAGCACTAGCTCCAACAGTTAAACTACAGTTTTCTTATGCTTACAATCCAGAGAGTGAGAGTATCAGTGCAAGTTAACCATAGAAACTCACTACAACTTAACTCCCACTTCTGCAGCCTGTCCCTCACACCTAACAATACTGACTGCCTGTGCACAATGCAAGTGGAGAGAGCGGAAGAGAGGAGCCATGGACTGTGATTAATCTGAGCAGCATGTACAGTTCACTTTTTAGAAAAAGTTGCTAAGAGGTTTCTAGAAAGTCCCTAGACTGTATGAAAATATTGGACGAGCCACTGTGACATCGCCCACTGGTTTGTAAACTTCCGTTTTGAAGCCTTGAGTTCAGCATTTTGGTCGCCATCTTGTTGTTGTTTTTGGAGTTAGAGGTAACCATATCCTCCTGAGACCCAACCTTTGTTTGGTATGCATTTTTAATTTCTCCCAGCTATTTGGGATCAGTGGGACCTGATAAGTATAAAAACTAAACATTGTCAATGGTACTTAAGTCCCAATGTCCTTTAACAAGTACTTACAAGTGTCTTAGCTTGTTACTGTTGCTAAAATTGGTCAAATTTGTTGCCATATCAAACTACAAACATTTGCATTCATTCATAAACATGTTTCAGCCATAACATGTAATCTGGTCTTGGACCTTGTCCACTTTTGTGTCGCGATGGGCTGCAGGCTGACTTGGCAGAGATGTTGCTTTTACACGGATAAGTGTATTGTGCTCTTCCTACCACTAGATGGCACAAAAAGTGTCCACCAATGAGGACAACAGGTCTAAGTTAAGTAGAATGAAGTATAAGGCCAAGTAAATCCAAAATGTGATGTCCTCATATGAGGACACAGGGTCTCAGGAGGATATTTGAACAAAGAAAAAAATGTAAACGGGTGAGTTACATAAAAATTCCCCCTGTGCAGTTGTCATGACTGTTAAAATTAGCTATAGAGACCAAAAATCTATTGCAATCTATTGCACCAGAATGTATACATGTTTGTTTCTGCTGTGAATTCAGGCATTTTAACATGATGGTCTACGGAGATTGAATGGCTTCTGGAGCCAGCCTCATGTGGTCATTCAAAGAACTTGGCTCTTCAAGCACTGGTTTCATTTTTCAGCCCTGCAGGTTGCCCCTTGGAAAATTTGCTACATCTATTGAGACAGTTGCCAGATTGACAACACTGCAGATAAACCAAACACTGGTTTTAGACAGGGCCCTTTGTGTTTTCACATTACTTAAAGGCCAATGTATGTTCAGCATAGGGAGGGGTGAGCGAAGGGGTATTCAGTTGGTTGCAATCTTCAACTTCATCACTGAATGGCAAAGAATCCGACACACAGGACCTTTAATGGCCTTTTATACCCTTTACATACACAAATGATACTTTTTTTCATTCTGCAAATGGCATATCCATAGAGACAGTCGAACAGTAGAAATACCTTGGTATCTGCTGAACGACAATCTTTTTTTAGAAATTGTAATGGTCAAATTGAGGACAATATTTGGCTTTCTGTACAGAAAAAAGAGCCGTTTTCCTTTTGTACACAGAAAAATACTCGTTGAATATGTATTTTTGTCTGTTTTGGATTATGGGCACGTTATATACGAAAAAGCTGCTGCCTCACTATCTCCTGAAATCACTGGATATTGTCTTCCACTAAGCCCTAAGGTTTATAACAGCTGATTCTCACAGCGCCCATAACTGCCGCCTTTACCGAAAGGTCAGCTGGCCACATTTGGCTGTGAGGCGGGAACAGCATTGATATTTGTTCATTTATAAATCTTTGATGCAGATGTTTCCACTCTATATTTCATCCCTTTTAACCCTGACTTCACATAATTTTGGTACTTGCTAACTGGTAATCAGAAGTGAACCAGGAAAACGTCATTCTCTTACAGTGCACCTTATACATGAAATAATCTGCAAAAGCCCTTTAACTTGGTACCTCTGCCACTCTTATGGCTGTTTAAACGCCTTATTCTGATCTTGATTGATTGATTTCCTGAGTCTTAAATAGAGGTTTGAAATCAAGACATATAATCTCATCTGTCTTTTATATAGAGGACAGAGCAGATTTTAATTTCCTGAAAACATAATGAGTTGTTGTTGGTCAGAAAAAGCGCCCACCTGACTGTGTACCAAATGATATTTGTTTATGTGAGTATTTATGTGTGTGTTTATCCCTATGTACCCCATCATGCCCTCCACCCAGATCATTGAGTCATCCCTTGGTCAGAGAAACTAATAATACCCCCATGTCTCTGCTGCTATTTTAAGCCAGGAGGGCCTGCAGGGCTGGGTGTGGGCAGCTAGGGTGGGCTAAATCAGAACATGGACACACACAAACATACTTAGCAGGAGGGGGGTGGCACTGGAGCGTTCTACAGTTGCTCAGTGACACAAATACGTTCATGAGGAAAAACCCGGAGATTCCCTTTTGGTTTCATACATCGAGGATTTTACTGGACACACTTCTTTTGAGTTTGGATTACTTTGGTCACTGTGAGGCTCCTGGATAACCTGTGTGGATATCTACTGTATCACATCGCTGCTCCTGTGGGTGCAGGCACATGTTTGGTAATGGGTGTCAGACTGTGAGGAGACTGGGTGCACGAGAAGAGCGACAGATTGACAAGAGCAAACAAGCAGACGCACATAAAACCCAACGCAGCTTTTGTTTGTGGTGACACACGGTAAGTGGGAGGACAGGAGAAGTATTCTTCAGACCTATTCTATCCAATAATCAGGTTTGGCAACACAGCGTCAGGTAGCCTGTAAATCAGGTAGTCAGGCAGTTAATCATCCATACAGTCACTCAGTTAGTCAATAGACAGAAGCCGCTCCTGTCCTTTGCTCTTTGATTCAAATTCCAGCAACATTGTGCTGTTATAGGATTGACAGCCAGTTCTTTTAATAGCTCTGATAAATCAGCTTTCACATGACCTGTTTGTTTGACACATCCTTACACACGACCTACTGCTCTCATTTTATTTCATCTACAGAATATCTTCCAATAACTTCCTTCCTCTCTTTTCCACTTTCAGAACCAACCCATCAAATCCTCATCTCTATTTATTACCAATGTGATATTTGAGATTTAGATTAAATGAACTATATCTAAACAGCGCAAACTATTCCATTTACTAGCTCTAGCAGCTGCCGTGGTGTCTCCTGCGAAGCAAGCAACTAGTACATAAAATAATGTAAATATTTGTAGCTGACATTCCAGCGTCAAAGTTTTTTAAGAAGTTGCCTCTCATGGCGTTTGGAAGCTGATACTGTGGAGAGCTGCATGACACAGCTTTAAAGATTAGTTAGCTTCCAGATATATTCACTGAGATATATTCACACCATCTGTCCATCCGTCAAGAGGAGGCGAGATGTCGAGGCCTCCGTCCTCCCAGACCACCCCTCAGTTCTACAGGGTCAGCGAAAGAGATCTCTCCGAGGTGGAGCTCCACTCTGTGGACTCTATCAACGATCTCCACCGAACACACCCGGAACACAGCCACAAAGGTACTCACACACACAATACTTCAAACCAGCTGACACACTGACAGTTACTGACTCCACTCTGTATGATCTCAGTGATGAGGCCTCCTCGTCCTGCGTACTCCCCCTCCTCCAATGGGAATCTCTACACAAGTGACATGACAGCTGTCAATCAAAGAGGCCGTCCAGTCAGCGGCAAATGGCAGAGTCGTCTACAGGACATGTTGACACCCAGTTCATCGCGTGCCTATGCCATGGGCTGTGCTATTATCACCCTGCTTCTGCTAACAGTGTTACTCATCTTCTACTTTTTGGGTGAGATATCATATTTTTGTTATTAGTTTCCACTGATATTTCTTGGATATGTTGTATTTTCTGGAGCTCTGAAGCACACTTCCATTGTCATGATATTTGCAATTTCTTAACTTAATTTCTACTTCATACTGTGTCATGTAGTCACTATATTTTTTAAACATGTCCATGAATCTGACTGAAATTTGATAGACAATAGACAATCTGACAGTGTGCTTCTGTGTCTGTTCCTCCTCCAGTCCAGCAGGGCGGCGCAGTCCGAATGCTGACTGAGGCACTAAAGGAGAAAGAGGCTGCAGCCAGAGAGCTGTCACTGTTGATCCAAGAATTGCAGTCCCTGAGACACAACCTGACAGCCCTGAGAGGAGGGACATAATATGCACAGAAACCAAACATGAATACACACACACACACACACACACACACACACACACACACACACACACACACACTGGACATGAGAGTAAAACTGTGTTTTACACTGGATTTTTCCTTGAGGAGGAAACACTTGTTGAAATGCTCTCTAAATGTGTCTGTGTTCATGATAACATGTAACTGATGAAACTGTAGATGTAGTGTGGAGACGGGAGGTTTCTGGAAACATTTCCTCTCTCACCTGCTCTGCTAACTGTATGAAAAGCACTTTTGAATGAACCCAAATAATTTTTGTTCTGTGATGATGCTGTCATTGAAGCTGTATAAGTGGTTGGATTAAATGAATGGAGGTAGTATATGTATATCATAACATTACATTGTATAACACACATTTAATGTATTTGATGATTCAGCATTATTGCTCAAAAATAATTGTTATTTTTGTGACACAAAGTCTATGTCAATGATACACTGTCTTAAACCCTTTAATGTCTTCACTAAGAAAATAGCAATAAAAAAAAAGAATCCTTTTTATTTCCATGGGACAATACTAACAAAAATAAATGTTTCATTTAAAAAAAAAAACAGACCCCATTGATTTATTTTTTTTAAAAATATAGGCCTCTACTAAAGAGTTTAGATGGCCCTTCGTGGTAGTAGTAAAACAGAAAGAAAAAATCTAGGTATTTACCATTATAGAAATTGAAAATATGTGAAAAATGCTGAAAAATTCTATTGATATATATTTTTTTTCATCAAATATATAATGGAATAATGGTAAATTCCTGCTGTTACCAAAAGTAAAAATGTATCCTTTTTATTTGATAAAAAATGTATATGTATTATATTAGCATCTCTACATTTACTATGAAGGGACAAGCATCTTTAAAAAAAAAAAAAAAAGAACCTTGTTAAAACCCTTGTATAAAGTTACTTAAATCTCTTCAGTAAGTCCTCTTAAATTATAACTTGTTGAAGAAACACACCTACCTTTGAAAATTCCACCACTCAGAGCTCTCATGTCTGGTGGGACATTTTATTTACTGACTTCTTGTAGGAGGAGAACTGAAAAGGCATACTTTTTAAAGACACAGCGACATCTAGTGGATTTTATTAGCATAACACAATTAAACCGAATGGTAAAGATAGCTCAATCAGGTTGAGTTATGTTCAACAAAATTTCCATAAGACATGGTGACCAAACAGTTAAGCAGGATGTTAAAGGGTTAAAAATCTCCCAGCTGTTTCTAGTTTGTGCCGACATTCAGACATTGTGTATCCCTGAAAAATAACACGATGAACAAAACAGTAAAAATATGGACTGACAAAAAGTTCAACTGACTTTGATTTCAAATACGAATCACTAAATGCAGCTTCAAAGACAATACTGTTTTCCAATCATGAATGTGTTTGCTTGTGGAATGAATATGATTTATGAAGGAGAAATAAACAAGAGTTTGCTGATGCTATCATGGTGACCTTTATTTCACTGAAACATGGATCATTTTTTAATAATTGCTTCCTCAATTATTGTTAAATGATAAAAAATTGTGGGCTGGGGTTGCATGAACTTTTTCTTTGGCTTCAACCACCACTTTCACCATATTATTACCAGTTACATAACAGTTCATAAACTCAGATCTTTTAAAAGGAGCCGATTTAAGGTGAGTTACTATCCTCAGGCTCAGCCATTACACGTAGTTGTTTCCTGCTGCAAAAAGATCGCGGCAGTGTCGTTAGAACAAGATTCTCATATCTTTGTTATTTCTTCCACCAACAAAAAGTAAAGAGAAAAATTATGAAAACAAAAATGAGTTGCTAACTGAGAATGTAAGAGTAATAAATAGATAAATAGTGATTCCTTCACTTTGAAGGAATTATAAATGAATAACTGATTTTCATACATATTTCTGTATTGTGAATTTTAATACTTTAACTGACGATGGCAACTTGACAGTAGAGTTTGGGTTACATGCTCCCCTGTCTGTTTTCATCATTCTTCTTCTTGACACTGCTGGCCGGTCCAGCCCGGGTAACACTGACACATGAAGTGGTCGTGAAAAGGTTTGCTTTTGGTGGGGTTAGAGGTCATGGCTGGAACTGAGGAGAACAGGTAAGCGGAGCTGGGGTTTCGCCTGGTGCAGCGTCCTTTGCCGTGGCAAAGTTGGAGGCTGCAGCGCATTGTGTCAGACCTCAGCGACTGGACGAGGGGACCCAAGACAGTGCGTATGTAGTCTCTGAGAAGGATGCACTGATGCTGGAGAGTGGGAGAAGGAGAGAGGGTTATACACAAACACACACACACATAAATTACTTTCTCACAAACATTACATACCTTGGATTTGGCGAATCTCATTTCACCCCACAGCACCACTCCAGCAGCTCCCAGCGCCGCACTCTCCCCCAGTGTGTGCACCAGGTCCGTCTGCACACACACAAACATTTGATATTGGTGTGTGTTTGCATGAGAGTTTATGTGTATTTATTTATGAGGTTCAACATAACCTACCTTATTAAGAAAAGTGAGAGTGTGTGTGAATGCTAGCCTGGCGTAGGGAAGGACCGGTGTGGCATGGTTGGTGTTGTTGCCATAGCGCCAAACTGACGCCACCCTCAAGGCCTCCAGCAGTCTGTGTCTGAATGAAGAAGAACGTCCATCATCAATAACTCCTTTAAAGTGGGCCTATTATGATTTTACCTTATTGTTACAATGTCACATGTTCATATGCTAACTGGCTAACTAGCATCCTGAGTCAGTCATGTTGGTCTTCTGGTTTCCCTTTATGAATGATAGACTACCACCGCCGGCTGTTCTACAGAGTTACTTCCTCTCATGCAGACACAGAACATACACTGGTGGGTCGTTGTCTGTGGTGTTCACAGTGTGTAGAGGTGCAACTTTTTGGTGGAGACACAGGCAATGTGAGGCGACACAACAGTTGGCCTTTGTCGCTACTAGTTCTTTGATGTCGGTTTGGTGTGTCTGTGCCTTTACACTCATTCCCCGACTGCAATGAAGGTGCAAAGATAAGGAGACAGTAGACCTGCAAATGCTGACCAATGAGAGAAGAGTGTTTCGGGAGGGGTTCTTAAAGAGACAGGCGCTAAAACGAAGCATTTCAAGTGTTCCAGCACAGACAGTATGAGGAACATTAAGTGTTTTTGGAACACTGGAGCATGTAAACATGTTGTAGTAGGAGCCCGAAACACAAGTATGACCGTAAAAATTACATAATAGGTCCCCTTTAATGTCCTGTGTGCAAAGCAGTAAGTTTCACTGTAGATGTATAACAGATAAATAACGGTTTTGTACAGGTTTGGTGGGCTGTTTTATAGTTTGATTTGGATGAACATTTCTTCATGTTTCTCAGTTGTCTGTACCTGACCATCAGAGCTGCATCTGTGGATCCTGCCAGCCGCCGAGGCAGGTAGATGCTGGGATAGAGGGCAGTGGACTGATGCCAGAGCCAGGACAGCCGGTCATCTTGCTTCTTGGTTCCCCTGTGGCAGCGTCCCATGTAGCTTTTATCTGATCACACATGTGAAACAAGAGAAGACACGAGTCATGACAGAAGACTTTAGCTTTATGTTCAGGAATGGTAAACCAGTTCTATAATTTGTATAAATATCTCATGGTCAAAACTTAAAAGAGATCATCACTTTATGTAGATCTAATGGTGGTCACAACCGGTCAACCAAACTGCTCAACACACAGTCAGTGATTGTCCTACCTGTCTTCCTCTTGTGCTTATTAAAGCAGGCAGGAAAACCATAAAACCCCCAGAGTCCCTCGGGGCGAGTCCCAACTGCCAACCGCAGCGTCTCCTCCATGAACCTCCGAGCACACTCCTCAAACTTTTGCCTTGCCAATAGCGTTATGGCCTTCTCTGACAAATCCGGTCTCTCCTGTCTCACCAGCCGCTTGGACTGCCTCCGGTACTTCATCCTGGTTCCAAAGTTTCTCTCCCACAATGGCTGCCACTCTTCCCAGTCGATGACGGCTAAACCGCTGAAGTCTGGCTTCAGCAAGTTGGAAATCTGCGTCAGTGCAAGGGAAAGGTGAGCCGAGAGGTCGCTGAGCTGTGGTATCCCTCCGTTTACCTGCGTGCTGTCTTGGGAGAGGTATGGGTATTGCCCCAGGCGGTCACGGTAGAAGATGGTCATTTTCTGGAAAAAGAAAAAAAGAAAATTATGACCAGCTCTACAAGGATTTTTTTTTTAAGCTTCCTTTAGCTTGTTGTTTTGGTTTATGGCACATTTACTGTCTGTTTCAGTCTCAGCACCCTCACTAGGGTTTAATCCTGGGAAACAGGATTACACAGGGGATACACAGCCAAGCTATTTCTGTTTCCCAATAAATACAGCAATGGGAAAATGATGAAAAGTAGTTACGTTCTTGGCGTAAAAACCAAATAGGCTGATATGTACAAAATATATGCATTGCTACAGGAATATGTAAGTCCTTTACACCCTCCCAGGAGGACATAACTTGGCAGCACAATTGTGACTTCCTTTTGGCCCACCAAATGTATCTACAGTAAGATTTACCATCTAATTCAGGCTAACACAACCCAATGTCTGGTGTCTGGGATCAGTCACCTGTCCCTGGAAGCGCTGCTGCCGGTTCTCCACAATATCAAAGTTGCCCAGGTCCAGGTGGATGTTGTAGCGTCTGTGACACTGTTCGGTGGGCATGTTCCACACCACAACGAAGGGCCGGTCCTGCAGGATCGGACCTGCTGCAGCCACAGCAGGCAGGGGGGAGTCAGGGAGGACAACTCCATGTGTGGAGGCTGGTGACTGACAGGTGCAGGCAAGGGGAGAGAGGAAGAGGAGGAGGAAGGGGAGAGGGAGGTGAGACAGCACCATGGCTGCTCGCCCACTGACGTGTCCTTCCTGACAGAGGAGAGAAATTTATTGATGAGGAACTCTTCTGCATTGAGATAGACTTCTTAATGGGTATCAGCTGACAACTCTGACATATAATAACATGGAAAAAATAAAGACAAAAGAATCTGTTGATAAATTCAATTTATTTCCAGAATTTTTCACAATTGAAAAGAGTTTTTAAAAGACGCATCAGTTTCATCAAAATAATCAAGTCTTCAAAACGTTAATAAGGCATCAGTTCTCTGGCAGTTCAACAAGGCACAAACCTCAAATTCAACTTTAACTGTCACATAATTTCATAGCAGCAGATTTACACTTGATTTCCGGCATGTTTCTCAGGAGCAGAGCTGCCCTAAGGACAACAGTGATGTAATTGGTTGGGTTGTTTGGATGAGCCAAAGTATTTCTAAGCTTCCATAGTTGACCTATACGTTCAAACAAACACCATCCTTGTCACAATCTCACCTCTTTAAAAAGATTCCCTCCAGACAAAAGAGTTCAGTTAAGTAGTTAAAAATCACATCTTAAAATTGTATCCTCTGTTCCCCTTACTGAAATATCAAGACTCTATGAATATGCAAATTGTTTTTATTTCAAAGGTGTTACTACCGGACATAAGATGTGTCCTATTTCACAGAGAAGTCACTTCTCAGTGTATGTGTCCTGGAGGCTTCAAGTTTCAATATCACACTTGGACCAGAATTTGTTTCCAAACTAAATGTGATGTCACAAAATCATTTCATATATGAGCATCTCAAACTGAGATTTAAGGTGAACACAGACAAACTTTCCCCAGTCAACAGATGAATATGAAAACAGTTTTCTAGAGTCAAACTCTGCACATACATGATTCTGAAGAGTAAAGTTCAAACATCCAAGTTAAGTAACAATAAACAGAGCATGTTTTTTAATTGAGGAGGAATTTAAAAACCCACAATTTATGTACATACATACAAGTATGTAAGAAATATTCCACACATTTTAGAACCTGGTTCTTATTTTCATAGTGTTGGCAGTTTATATGTGACACACTGCTTCACTGCAGATATACAGAGACACAGTGTGTCCACAGCAAACATAATCAACTCAGATTAATGTGCAGTTTTGTGTCATTTGTGGTGAAAAGGTTAAACCAGTTATCTGGAAGTGAAAACAAAGGTTGAGTGTATCCAAATGGCCGCCAACCAACTACTTCATCCACTTCAGTTAAAAAATGTCCCACAAGTATGATGAAAATTAAAAACATTTGTTCCTGGTGCTTTTTTAAAAATGTGTGTTTGCTTCTGTATTTGTGTCGTGATTGTTTTTGGCTTTGAGTTTCAGGCCCAGGATACAGGCGTTGACAGGTATTTTTTCTGCATGTCTTTGGTTTACTGAAACATTTCTGTTTGTCAAGTTTTCCACACTCTGTTCTTCCTCCATCGCTTCTTTTCTGTGTGTCTGAGAAACCACTGATGGTGTGTGTTTCTGTCATTTGATGTGTGCACGTATGAACATGTACGTGTGCAGTAATGTGGGCGAATGAGCTCCCAAGTGTATTTGATTGTGTGTTCGTCAAATGTCTTTGTGCATCCAATAGATGGAAAGTCCTCTGGCGTCTCTGTAGGGCGTTTCAGTCAGAGTCTGAACTACAATCTGCTCTGCAGACTGAGGAGGAGGAAGAGGAGCAGCAGGAGGGATGGAGGAAGGTGGTGGGGGGGGAGGTGGAGGGATGGAGGGAGGTGGTGGTGGCGGAGGAGGAGGGATGGAGGGAGGTGGTGGTGGCGGAGGGATTGAAGGAGGAGGTGGAGGCGGAGGAGGAGGTAAACTAGAAGGTGGAGGTGACCCTACAAAACCAGCACCTCCTTGTGGTACTTGAGCAGCCATCTTTGTCTGTGTTTGTTTCTGTGTGTTCGCCTCTTCACTTGGCATTCTCGAGAACTTCAACAGCATATCCATGGGAACAAACGTCGTCATGGCGCCTGCGTTCTGCACCGGCGTCGACAGCACGTAGCCAAGGTGGGCGTAGAAGTGCTGCTTATCATGGGTTGTCAGGCAAAGGCGCTTGAACCCTCTGCTTCTGGCGTAGCGCTCAGTCTCCTCCATCAGAGTCCGGCCATAGCCTTTACCTCGCTCTGCCTTGGACACCACCACCGACTCTACAAACAGGCTGCTGCCATGACCTACGACCCGGGAGAGCCGGGCGTGGCCAAGCAAACGCTCTGTCCCTCTGTGGCCCTGCAGGAGAATGAGGCAGACGGGGAACTCTGGACCGGACTTCTTGAGGGAGTGAACCCGGGCGGCCTGACTCCTCTGCCACTCAGAGTTGATCAGGTCTGCGCAGGGAACCAGCAGGTCCGGACGCCGGTGGATCGGAACTGCACGGATCTTCTCTCGTTGCTCAGAGTCAGTGTGAGGCTGCTCTTTAACTGCTCCATCCACTTTGGAGATCTCACAAACCTTCTCAACATGTTTCGTCTGAAAGTCTGATGTTGCGATGGGGTGCAGGACAACGTTTAGCTCGCTGCCGCTCTCCGGGTTGGAATTCGTTGATAATGGTTCGGACCTGTGGTGATCAGGGTTTAACTAAAGTCAGTCTTCAATCAACTCCTATGACTAAGCGTAAAAAACACAGATGTTAGAAAATGTTCTGAACATGCAGTTCCTCAATTGTGTGGTTAGTCTGATCACATCACAGTCTGTTTTACACAACAGGTAGTCTGAGCCAGGAAGAGGTCTGGAGGAGGTCTGACTGATCAAAGATGCACCCTAAAACCAGATAAACTAGACTTTCATCAACTTAAAGGCAGCACACCAGCGTTAGACTGACAGGTCTTTAGCTCAGTACTGCTGTAAGAGGAGACACATGCAGGAGGATAAAACTAGAGTGTTGATCTCCCTCTAATACTCCCTGTTTCCACTGCAGCCTCTGCTGTCCTCCTGTTTCTGCTACACTGTTGGGAGTCATGTGCCTTGCTCATGGACACGTTATTGGCAGACACAGAGTAAGGGTTCAGTGAAGAGTTATCTCTGTGCAGGTCTAGTGCAACTACAGAGCAACCTTCAGTCATAAAAGTGCTTCTCTGACCTTCAGGTCACCATGCAATAGAGCTTTAAAGTAGAGCAATAAGTTTCATTATCAATTAATCTGATGTTTCTTTTTCATTATTATTGTTATTAATAGGTTGGTACGCAAAAATGTCACAAATAGTACCAAAAATGCCTATCACAATTTTCAGATTGCTCATTTTGTTAGACTAACAGTTAAAGGTCCTGTGCGTAGGATTTAGTGACACCTAGGGATGGGTACCGAGTTCGGTACTTTTATTGGTACCGACCGAATTCGGCCGGTAATCCTGAGTATCGATTCACGTAAAATCAAACGGTACCACATTTCGGTACCTGAGCGCATCCTAGGGACTTCGAGAGTGGAGGAGTGACGTTTTCGCTGCCTATCGTGAACGCAGCATTGTACGCACGAGAGCATGATCACGTCAGTAGCAACTATCAACAAAGCAGCATGGCTGAGAGAAAGAGGTTGAAGATGTGGCTCCATATCTCAAAGTTTGATGTAGACTACGCTCGCTGCAGTATTTGCGACACAAGGCCAGCTACGGAAATACCTCAAACCTGAGGAAGCACCTGGTCAAGCACAAGGTGTTTTTAAAGGCTGACGACTCCACAGTATTTGATAGCCTGAAAGTTAAGGCTACTTCTCCCGGCGTTAGCACACCTGCAGCTAGCGGCTCGTTGTCATCTGCAGCCAGCATCGGGGCAGAAGAAGTGGGATTAACGTTCGATGATGACGACAGTGATTAAGCGGGGCATCAGCTACATTGGTTCCAGGTAATTAATAAGCTTAGTGTTTAAGATGATTGGGCTTTGTTCTGGTCATTCTAACGTTAGCTTCGCATTTTAACTTGCCTTAGTTATTATTATCTCGGTTCCTCGTATTCTCTAAATTTAACGTTACACTCCCCCACACATATTTTTCCCAGAGGGGAAAGAGGAGGAATAGGAGGTAGTAGGAGTGGGTTCATTTTGTGCAATAAAAAGAACTGCTGCATAGTCAATTATATAGGCTACCTTTTGATATTATGTTACAGTGTTAGATGTTGTTTTATCCTGTTTGATATTGAGAAATAAATGTTAGTTTTGACCAAAAAAAAAAAAAATTCTAAATGAAATATCCTTTATTACCACACATACATGCAAAAAAAGTACCGAAAACAGGTACCGTTGCGTACCGGTATCGATTCCCGGGTACCGGGTATCGATACCGTATCGGTTCAAATGTGAAAGGTACCCATCCCTAGTGACACCTAGTGGTGAGGTTGCAGAACTGACACTTCTCCCATGTGACAAGCATGTATGAGAACTATGGTGGCCGATGCAAAAATGTGAAAAAAAACAAAAACAAAAATGTAAATGGCCCTATGAAGAGCCAGAGTGTGATTTGTGCTCTGGGCGACTATAGAAACAACATGATGGACTCCGTGGGAGACGACCCACTTTGTCTGTAAATATAAACAACACATTCTAATGTGATTAAAACACAACAATTTTTATTTTCAGGTAATTATAAACTCACAAAAACGTATATATATAATATATTATATATATATATATATATATATATATATATATATATATAAATATAAATATTATGTGCCATTTCTGCCAGTAGATGCCCTTGATTCCTTCACACTGGACCATTAAAAACCCACTCAGTTTAATATCATAGATGACTAATAAAACCAGCAAATACTCACATTTGAGAGGCTAGAAAAACTGAATTTTCTACCCTTTTCCCTTTTAAAAAATAACTTCAATGATTAATAAATCATCGCAATGATTGGCGAGTGACTTTCAATCAGCTAATTGTTTCAGCTCTACTTCAAAGCTTATGACTTTTTAATCAGTTAATCAAGTGGAATTAATCAGTACTTTGAAAAATACTGAATGCATTATTATTCATAAACAATTTACACATCTTAGCAATGTTTTCAACACAGTGATGACCAAAGTGCCCTTAAGCCATCAGACATTAAGCTGAGCCGAAGTGTAGCTAACACTGGGAAACTAAACTTGAGCCTGGTAGAAGTTAAACCGTAACTAACAATGTAGAGCTGAGCCTGGGATGTCCTACACTGAATCTTTTCATTTACTGATTTAGTTTTTCTTTTTCTGCACCACTTGTATTTAAGACTTATGCAAAACTTTGTCAACATTTTATATCCATCCATCAATGTTTTCTGGCGTGTAATGAGAATTACAAAGAAGACGCTTGCTGATACATGCAGATGTGTAAGGGGACATGCACACCCACATCTGTATATGTGTATTTGTGTGTGAATGCATTTGTGCTACTTCGTGAACGTCCACCAACAGCCTACCCCTACTGTTAACCACAGCTGTTTTAGGACGAACTTCCAGATGAAAAGTAGTCCTTCATCTTAGAAGAATAATGTTCTCACACTGTGTATTTTAACTGTGTGTGTTCAAAGTTTGCCTCAGCAGAAGAAATGACTGACTTTTGCCAAAACATTGGCACCTACTGCAGATAAAGATTAATGATCACAGATATGATGTGCACAGATAATGTTTGTTGAGTGCTTTTAATCGCCCCTCATGTCGTACAAACTGTGTTCATCCACCCTTTGCTTCATAATGCAACTGGTTACACACCTCTGGCTGTAACTACAACAGGAGGATGCTGACAGGCTCAGGGCAGAAGGTGCATGATTTAATAATAAAAAGCATAATTGTCTGCTTTTTTAACCAGTATTTCAATGATAAACCCTGCAGCATCATGTTAGCACTGGCTGAACTCAGCTGCATTTCACTGTGGATGGAAGGCTTAAGTCTGGCATTAAGGAAAGGATGGTGAAAATGAACCCTTCCTAAACATGAGTGGTGAACATAAAACACTGAGAGACTTTTTAAACTCTTCCCTTGAAGAGATATTTCTCAAACTATAACATTCAGTGTAGGCTACTCATATACAATTTCCCTCGCTTCTTTTTATGTATTTCAGTAGTCGTTCGACTGGTATCTCCCACAGATCTTTGTGTGCATTTGTTTCAGTGCTGTCATCCTTCTCATCAGTCTGAATGGGGAAGTCGACTTTTATCTGACACACGTTACCACACAGTTTCTTCAGAAGGCTGAAGTGCAATGCAGTGAAGACACAAAAAATACTGGTTTCTGTTGCTTTATCTTTTTTTTTGCAAATTATTACTCTGTGCTCTGTTAATGTTTATCTTCTTGATTTTAATACATAAAAATGCTCCTCAGACGTGTAAACTCTGACTGATCCATACTGTGCCATGGTCTCATATCATATTATTAGATGATGATGTCAAAAGCACAATAGTCAGCCATGAGTCTACAAGGTTATAGCTGTATAGTGACAGTTAATGCTATCATACATCACTAAGGCGTCAATAACTGTTTACAAGTACAATTGGTGCAATTTTTTCACAAGTTAAAAACATGAAAATAATCTCACAAAGGCAGAGGCACAGAGGTGAGGTCATGTCAAAGCTGTGAAGAAACACTGAGGAGTTTCTCCATTTTAAGAGTCCGTCAGCGCAAAGATACATTTTTATAAATGGTCATGGCCGTGGTCCACTGATCGAGACTTTGTGCAAACATTACAGAAATGAAAACAAGCAAAGAAAAAAAAAAAACAGCGACAAAAACATACAAACTCACCAAGAGCAAAAAGTTGAAGCCGAACTCCTGCCTGTCAAACAGCTATGACCTTGGCGCTGTCTACTCATCGCAATTTCACATTCTCACAGCATGCACAAAAAAGGATGTTAGAAAGATGCAACAGGAAACTAGCAGCTGACTGATAATCAGACAGGCGGATTATGACGGGTTAAAATGTCTGCTGAGGAGAAAAAAAACCTTGAGTTCTCTTGAGCAAGGCACTGACTGTGAAGACAGCAAGAAAAACTATCTGCCTAACAGACCTAAAAAATTATGCTTCTTTGATGCAAAAATGCTTGTGGTGGTTGTCTCCAGATAGCTTTGTCATGACAGCCTTCAGCACCACGGTCATCTTTTGCAAGCTCATATAAAGATCAGATAATGTAGTATTTCAATAAAACATACAGTATTTTTAGACTTATATGGTTTGAAGAACACATTTAAGTCAGATATATATATCACTGTGAATGACAACGTGAAAGTCATGTTGTACAAACTGCTTGGTTTGAAATCAGTAATTTATGTGTGTAGTGACATACAATACATTTCTGTACTGTGTGAATGTGTGATTAACTAAAATATGTACGAGGCTCTGAGCCATTCTCATCCCACCAACACCGCCACAGATCAGAGGGCATTATCAGTAATACCTGACACACCCTTCCTCATTATGATTAATTGTTTTGAACAAATTAGAAAGCCCCGCATTAGCAGGGCATCAAAAAATTAGTTAAAACTCTTAGTGTTCCTCTCCACGGAAATCTTTAGTAAAAGGCGAAAGATTTATACGATCTGAAGAGAAACAAGAGTGTACTACAGTGTGTCTTCCAAGTTTCGAGCTGCATTCACCGCCCTAGCGACCTCGGTTACGTTTCATGGTTTCATATTACACGTTTTTTGTACATTGTGTCGGACGGAAATATAAAGTATTAACATTATATACGAACCGCAATGCAACGTTTTAAACACTAAATAATCGTTACTTTTAACATATACGGTAAATTCTACACGCACGCTATGCATTGTGGGTACTCCACAACCGCGGCCACGCCTCTTTTTTTGAACATGTTCTGTTCTGTTAAAATAAACGCTATGTCTTACGAACAAAAATCATAATTGGGTGGTGTTTAACTCAAGGCACGGATACGAAGTACTTAAATGGAAAGGATAGCGTTATTTTTCCGTTGAAGCGCTAAAACTGTGCGCAGGCGCATTAATTAGTTCAAAGATTAAACGTACCAACACAGCAATCGCCTTCACTTCCGGCTTGGCGAAAATTCACTTTCAACCCTAGTATGTTCAGTGACAACACAATAACATTTATTTCCCCTAAACACTGTATGCTTTTCTTTCGACTCATTAAAAGCATGTTCTCAAATTATTACTTTTTTGTTTAAAAAGAAAGATATTTTGTCGTCATATCCATGCGTAAAAACGGGAGATCATTTATCAGTTTTGCTCTTGATCCAAAAAATCTTTGGAAACTCTCTCGAGCAAACTGGACAGAAAAATAAAAGCATGTGGTACTCAAAAGTGAGTAAGACACACAGCTATATAAAATATAATACGCCCAATAATAAAATACTATAGCCTCAGCCATGGGGAGGTGCTCCTGTGTTTGTGTCCAAACGTAAAAACGAATTAAACAAAGCCTGATAATTTTATATGTGGAAAAATAATAAGCCAAAGACTTCATTTAACACATGTAACGTCTTGACCTGTGGGCTTGCCATGGTAAGAAAATAAACTGTATTTTGGGCACTCCTTATAAGCCATTAGCCCCCCTCTCTTCTTGGCATCCACTTCCATGTAAGGTAAGACTCCAAAACTGACACTTGGAAGTCAGTGCTACATGCTAGCTAGCTCATTAGCTTACTCTCAGCTTTAGCAGTACATGCAGTGCAGTGTCATTTGTTAAATACCATGAGGAACTACAAGTTTACTGTTCAACTGCCAACAAAAGTCTACATTCTTGTTTCACACCACACTGTAACGTTACCTACATCTTTAGTCTCGCGGCTCGTCGCCGGTGCTCGTCTTCTTCAGAGTGCGCATGCGTGGTACGCTGACAGCTGATCTGTGGTCAGCTTTGGGCACAGCAGCAGCTGATGACAGTCAATAACATCTGCTCCAGGATCAGTTTTTTTATAGTGAATGCCGCCTCTTCTGTCACAGGAGGAAATGTTAGTGCCGATCCTCTCACTGCTCTTAGCGGTAAAGTCTGCCGCCACGTGGATGGGAGTGGTATTACATCACATGAGGCTACCAACCTGTTACTGTGGAATAAATCACAACTGCCCTGCTGTAAAGACTACAATATTATTGTATTAAGCTTCTGTTAAAGCTGAAACATTCTGCTCCTCTGGTATTTACCTGATGTGACTCCCCATGTGTAGCTGCATTTATAACAAAGAAAAAAGCAGTGTTAGGCACAGTAAGGCAGGTCAGAAAATCTACAGCAGCGATACTCTACCTACAGCCCAGTGGGCATATCTGGCCTGTGATAGGGTGTTGGGTGACTCCCAAAGTGCACAAATCTTATCTCATTAGAGCTTGTTTCAGAGTGCCAGAGGAGGATCCCCCATATTCTCCAACAGAGCCCCAAATGTCCTCAAACTTGCCACTGCGTATACCTGACCTGTACAAGGCTGCTGCGACTGGCTCCTGGGCTCATGTCATTTTGCAAAAGTGGCCCCCAAGCAAAGCAAATTGAGTATCTTCGATCTACAGTAATTACTGCCTGAGCTCATGGGCAGATATGGTGTGTTGCTTTTCCTGGTGCTGTTTTGCATCTTTGTAGTCATGTTGTGTCTCTGAGGTAAATTTGTGTCTCTATGATGTATTTTTTGTCTTGTTTGCCCCTTTTGTTTCTCTTTGTAGTTTCATTGCATCTCTGTGTGGTTGCTTTGTGGTCTTCTTGTGTCCTTTATAGTCATTTTAAGTCTTGCTGGTTGGTACATATTAATTTGAGTGACCTTTTGCAAGTGAAGGCAAATGGAATTCTTCCCTGGGCCTGTGCCTGGCAGGCCAATTTTCACTTCCTAAGATAGCTAAGAATGACCCGCCTTACTCTGCTTTACTTCATCTCCAATTGGCTTACCTTGACTTTCTTTCTTACCCTTAGCAATCTCATTCCTCTTGCCTTAACCTAACCAATCCAACCAATGAAGACAACAAGCAAGTGGATCGTAGGGAGAGTAAGGTGGGTCATTCCTTCACTGTCCCAGGAAACATAAACTTGCACCCAACCCATCCAGTTATCCATCTCTGCCTGAGCTGCTGGTCCTGTAGTTGAAAACACTTAAAAATGTTGCATATGTGGCTTTGAGAAAATCTTTAAAAAGAAATTAGAGGCACGCATAAACAAAAGCAAACTGCATTAACAAAGCAGTGAAGCTGTCTTACCAACAGACTGAAACACAGTAAACAGGGAGTTTGCTTTATTGCACCACAAACTGTTAAATTAATATGATCATTGAATTCAGCAGTCACCTCTGACAGTCAATAGTTAGTGTTGTGTGCTTTACAATCTGTAAGGCAATGTGTTACTTTGTCCATCCTGTGCACATGAATGTAACATACATAGCTGAATCATTAAAATAACACTTTCCAATAACACGTTCTATAGTTTTAAGAAGAGTTTGAGTAGAAATTCAACAAAGGCAAGGTTTTTAACAAAAATGTTTGCTTTATTTTTTTCAGTTTTTTATCCAGGACAACTCATTCGAGAATAATCAAGGAGAAATAAGCACTAATGTTTTTATTAGAACTTTTTTTTTTGTTTTTACATGTTGTCAGAGATGGATGGTGAATTTTATCAGAATTGGTCAAAGTAAAACAAAACAAAACAAAAAATAATAAATGAATATATAATAACAATACATTAATAATTAATTCAATACAATGAAGTGTGGCGTCCATGATAGAATAACAATGGCCCAGAAAACATAGGGTTTTTATTGTTTTCACTGCTTCTTCTGTGGTACTGCAATAATCACCAGCACTAACTCAACTCAATCAACAACAGTAGAGGAAGAAATGGGGCGCGCTCACAAAGTTCTGCACCCCGGCCTCCCAAAGAGGAAACACTTTTTTTTTATTTAAATAATATTTTATCAAAGCTTCAGTTTTGTATCTTCATAAAACGTTTCTAAAACTTATCTGTCTTCTTTAAACTTTTCTCTTTATCTCTTTTTTTTTTGCATTTTTGATTAATTTTCCTTTTCAGAGATTTTAAAAGTTTTTCGTCTCCATTTTACCACAATGTGTCCATTTTTGCAAGTGTGGTTGCCTATGTGTCGTTGAGTCTATGTATCTGTACCCCTGTGTGTGTGTGTGTGTGTGTCTGCATGTTGGTGTGTCCTTTGCAGAGGCTTGTTGCAACAACTCTGAGTTGTTTAGGTGCTCATGTGAACGCAAAGCCTGCACGTATGAAGCATGACGATGTGTTTTTCGACATGTGTATGGAGTCTGTGCGTGTATCTTATGTCCCTACACTGCGTGACCTGTGTTAAGGTCATTGCACCAAGGACATTCATACTGAGAGGTTGAAGCTGGCTCAAGCAACGAGGTGTGTGGACATCAGCTTGCTCTGTGTTTATGTGTGTGTGTGTGTGTGTGTGTGTGTGTGTGTGAGCTTATCAAGGAGTGTGTTGAACTGGTATGTGCACGAGGATGAGCAGACTAAGTGAGTGGCCGTCTCTCAGTGCCTACATAGGTGTCAATGTACATATATACGTGTGTGAGTGTGTGTGTTCATACTGTGTAGGCATTTATGTATTTGCAGGTGAGCCAAGTACAATTTCTCATGTTTTCACGCTCTGTGTAAAGCTTGTTACGAGTCTGTATAGCCACTGCATGATGTGAGAGGGGATGTATGTCTGCTTTTGTGTGTGTGTGTGTGTGTGTGTGTGTGTGTGTGTGTGTGTGTGTGATAGAAGGCACGGAGGGTGGTGTGGGAGGCTCAGTCTCTCAGGTCCATGCTGGAGCCGAACAGGGCCACCAGCTGCTCTTCATAGTGGGCGATGTTCCTCTTCATGATCTCCTTACAAGAACCCAGGAGGCGCTCAAACGCCTGCACGTCTATTACTGCACAGAGAGAGAGACAGAGAGATGTTAGTTGTGTCTGCAGAGTCTTGTCGGGAGGTAAGCACAGCTCAGTGGTTACAGAGCATCCGCCACACGACACCTTAAAAAAAATTACATCAACTTAAGATAAGATAATCCTTAATTTGTCCCACAGCGGGGAAATAAACAGATTGCTTTTTATTTCAGCTTAAACATTTGTCAGATACAGGTAGAAAGATGTTCCTGGAACAGTGTGTAGTCTTTAGTGACATCTAGTGGTGAGGATTGCAGATTGCAACCAGCTGAAACTTCTATGAGTGTGAACTCCCAGTTAGTATTCCTTCAGTGTTGATTGTTCTGGATATTTTTACCAGGAGCCAAATTATCAACAGAGTTTGGCTGGTCGCAGACAGGCCACTAACCCAGGACCTCTTAATGTGTGCTCATCTTTTTCACTAAAAAATGTTAGATCTATATGTCCAGGAAGTTTTTACCTGGAGCTGTATTACACACAGAGACCTCTTCCTCTCCAAAACAAAGTGTAAAAACACTTAATAAAGCAGTTACAGCATTGACAGTGCAACATGGTAGACTCCATGGGTGAGGACCTGCTCTGTATGCACATATAAACAACTCATTCTAAGGTAACAGAAACACTACAATTCTTGTTTATAGGTGATTACACACTAAAGAAAACATACATATTATATTATATTCCATTTTTTTGCCAGTATATGCCCCTAAATCCTACACACTGGACCTTTAAATTTTCTTAAAGGGCCCCGAGGACTCTTAAAGTCCTGCTCATCTTTTACAGTCGTAACAGAACAGGGTGAATGCTAAGAGTACAGCATATGGCGCTGCAGTACTGTTGAGTGATGTGTTTTCTCTGCTTCAAAGCTGAGCAGCTATTGGAGAGGCTGTTGTACTGTTAGTACAGTAAACAGGAAGTACACTCAACGACATGACAGACAGGTGAGTGAGTGGTACTGACAATGTGTGCGTGGTTAATATCGAATGGGACAAAATAGGGGAGCACAAAGATTGAGAGTGACTAACACTATGTCTATGATGAAAAAATACCCTGTGTGAATAAACAAATAAAAGCGGTGCAATTAGCATCAACAACAGAGGGAAGAGAGCCATTTGAAAATCCTCTGTTCATTTTCAAAAGTGACGAGCTGCTCATCCACTGTAGAGCCTGAATTAGTGCACCCACTTTAAAAGGTGAAATAATTGCGGAACGGCCTTTAATCAACAAAAACTACGAGGTGATGACAGTTGAGATGAAGAGCCGAACGCCAATCGTGATTTAATCAAAACTCAAATGCCACTTGATATCTCATGACAAACTGCTTGTAATGGTGCAATTAGTAGTAAATGAATTCCACAGCCGTGTGTTGCTGTAAGGTTGAGTGGTTTAAATAAAGCTTATTAACTGCTATTAATTTCACATACACCAGGGCTTTATTTAATCTTTTAAATCATGGTGTCATAAAGAACTTGGTGTGCGACTCACTGGGAATGAATGGGCTCACAGCAGCACACAGAACAAAAACTTGTGTCACAGAACAATGTGATTATAATAACATAAATGTTCACATAGGTGCTTTAGATACAGGCATCACATTCCCCAGTGTTGGTGGGTATTATTTTGAAACAAAGCTGCTTCATACACACATCTGAATTCATTATTGTTTTTCTTGAAACCAGCATTAGCACTGACGCTGACAAATGCGTTAAACGAGTGTCGGAGTGTATTTCATCTTACCCACACACTTGACATTGCCCACTGCGTAGGCTGAGGCGGCCCGGGGCTTGTTAGTGACCAAGGCCAGCTCCCCAAAGTACTGACCCCTGCTACAGCGCGTTATCTCCACCTCCGCATTGTCTGCATGGTCCGCCTTCGTCTGCAGGGAGGAGAGGAGAGGATTAAAGGTTAGGAACCATTGAGCGCCTCTTTTTTTTTTTTTTCCATTCTCCCCCCAGCGAGAAGCACTCAGTACTGAGCAGACAATTGTGATTCCCCCTGTTGCTAGGCAAGACCAGGAAGCACTTTTGTGCTCTGGTGGTCTTTACAGGGGAGCGTGGGTTGTCACTGTCAGAATGTTCTGCACAGAAACTACCTGGTGGGGGAATATAATCAGCTTTCATACATCGGTGCATATTCCTGTACCACTAAAAACATTTTTAGAATATTCGTCAGCCTCAGAGTAGAACTGGAGGGGAAATGTATTTACCTACAGAGTCTGTAAGGGGTGAATGGTGGAATAAATTCACCCTCACAGTGAAATCCTTTAAATGGTCCTGTTATGCTCATTTTTAGGTTCATACTTGTATTTTGGGTTTGTACTACAACATGTTTACATGCTTTAATATTTTTTTTTTTTTTAAAAAACACGTTATTTTCCTCTTCCTGTCTGCGCTGGAGCACCTGTATTCACCAAATGTCTGAAACACTCTGTTCTGGAACCTGTGTGTTACACCCCCGCCCCACCAAAAAAGCCATGTCTGCTCTGATTGGTCAGTATTTCCAGGTCTTCCACTTCCTCAGTGTCTCTACGCTGTCATTGCAGCCAGGGGAATGACTGGAACAGAGTACAGTGGCAATTTCTGCTGTGAAAAATCACCAGTAAAAGCCCGTCAACCAAAATCTTTACAAACTGACATGTTCCAGCAGGAATCTGATGTGAAATCAGGAGGAAATGAACAATAACAGCAACCGAGATTAAATTTCTCCCTGATGTTAGCTTGTAGCTACATGTAGCAGTGTATGTAACATAAACACTTGCAATAACGTGCCCGGAGCAGATGACCATATAAAGATATAAAGATCTGTCATGATTCTGATGTGAACTTGTCTCTAAAGTAGAAAAAACTGTCGGATAATTCGGAACAGTCTGAGGCATGAGTTGTTTTTGCTCACTCGTAATACTTTTACATACATTTACTTCATTAATAAAAACATCGGACAAATTTATGTGACACAAAATAAGGAAACATACAATAGGTCTCCTTTAAATCAAAATGCAGAGTGGTGAAATAGAGAAATGAGGAAGGTGTGGAGTATCTTACTTTACTCTTCATCATGATCTTGACCTCCCCAGATTCTACTATATAAAAGCAGTCAGCCTTGTCTCCCTGAGGAGGAAGGAAACAGACAACTTACATCATGTGGTGTATTTGTGTGTTGAAATCTTTGACATTTCATTGCTGTATGAAACCACATAAGCTGTATCCATGTCGTACCTGTGTGATGATACGCTCACCCTCTGGAAACTGCTTCGCTCCTAATACATCCACTATTTTCATCCTCTCTGTTGCCTGCACAGGAAAGAGGGGGGAGGACAGGGCAGCCAGGCGAAGAGAAATAATGAGAGACACCGTGGGAGCAGAGAGAATGGTTTCATTGACTATGCTGGCAGATTACAGCTAAAATTCTTTTTCATCAGACTTTTCTTTCTCAATCCCTTCATCATCTCTACTGTGCTCACGTTTGTCTGCATCATTCAGCCTACTTCTGGGTTATTTACATTTTAAGCGTGAATGTATAAAGTGAGGATGTGTTGTAGAAGTGGATTGTGTGTCTAAGAAAGTACATTTTTAGATATGATCTGAACAAAACACAGTTGAGAACAGAACAGAACAGAACTTTTTCCATCTCCATCAAAAAATGGCTTGTGTTTAGCTGTTAGCTGACTGGCTAGCTTCACAGGTGATGCTGTTGTGAAGTGCGACTCTGAAAAAGAGCCGTGAAAGAGAGGGAGGAGGGAGGGAGCCAAAAACAGTTGAAGCCAGTGAGAGTATTTTCAAACCGGCCTATAACCACCGCACTCACCTCCAGTGATTTGAGTAAGGGCACAGACTCAATGAAACTCTCGTACATCCTCCTCTTCTTGGCATTGTTCTTCACAATGAGCCTACGAAATGTTGCACGGTCCTGGGAAAAACAAACATGAGTAAACTAACATGCTAAAGGCACATTCTCTCTGACAGTGTGGCTCCTGTGCTCTGCCACAGGGAGGAGCTGCAGCAGCATGAACCATCAGCGCAGAGCCCGGCTCCATTCATAGATAACAGGACTCCATTCTTAACATGTCTGAGCAGCAAAGCTCAGTGTACTGTAACAGAAGCTGCACCTAACCTGCTCACAGTGTAGTTCAAAGAAGACAACTAGAAGGAGAAACAGTTTGAAACTGAACTTTTAGGATTTACGTAAGGTGACAGGCTATTAGGCAGCGGTTTGACATTTGATGGGGCATTCCTACAGTTTTTATAATCATCATCAGTTACAGTATCCATCCTGTAAAACCTGCAAATGCTGTGTGTTCGTCTATTTGTCTGTTCTTACCAGTCCCCATAGTGCCCCCTCCTGGGTGGCGATGATGGTGGCGGCACGTGGCGTGTTGTACATGAGTGCCAGCTCTCCGAAGCTGCCCTTATTGTTATACTGACCCACCGTTGTTCCTGATACCATTATGTCAAATACTCCCCTGAAGAAAGACAGAAAAGACAGAGAGAGGGAGTTAGAGAAACGGACAAAAATAAAAAACAGCAAATGGAGACTGACAAAAAACCCCCGACATAAATCCAGAAGTTTTGAGAATGACTTTGATTTATTTAATTGAGCCAAAAGAGGTGAACAGCGTTTTGTCTATCGACCTGCTGACTGGTTTAAATAGACATCTAATTACAGATTATGTGTAGCCTCTGGGCAGGACCCTGCATTAGTTTGGCACACTGGCTGAGCAAGGCATTGACTGTGTTTGTGTGTGTGCGCTAGTGTGTATAATTGTGCGTATATTTCCATTAAAGTAGATGTTTTCATACATTTGCAAGGGCTGAACTGTGGACTGTTGTCATACATTGTTGCCATATACAGCATCAACAAATATTTGCCATGGTTGTATATGTTTCTGATGGACAGTAATACAGGAGAGCAGCACTGTCTCCCCCTCCCTCCCTCCCTCCCTCCCTCCCTCTGTATGAGGATTAAACCTGGGGAAGGTAATTTGCAGCGTTGTTGCTCGGTAGGATTAACCAGTCATTTTGTAAGATAGTCTGTCCTCCCATTGGCTGTGTGGCGGGGCTAAAACCCTTGTCGCTGGTGTATTAGTATTAACTCAGTTTGACTGGATTACCGTGATGATGGGGACGATGATCACTTGTGTCGTCGCCTACCCGAGCGCAGTTAAAGCAAGACGATCGAGACGCTGTTTAAAATGTGCTGCTAATTCGTGTGTAAGCTGTGAACATACATAAACTATAATAATACATTTGCTTGACCTTTGACAGACAGATGTAGGAGAAAAAGACAAAGACTGTTTTAAAAGTCAGTCATTGATTAATCAGTCAATATATTGAATACATTCTGAAATATACCACTGTAACCAGACAACACATGGATGTTCCGTTCTGCACTGGATGTGTATGAATAATAAGGGTTTTCCCTGCCTAATTTTTGTGCAGTGCCTTTAGTGACTTTTAACATCTTAAGATAAAAGATGCAACATGACACGTGATGATATGTTATACAATCGAACATGTGTGGCTAAGTTACAGCTGATTCACACATAATTCAGCACATTCGAGTGCCATGACAACCCTTTTCACGTTGTACACGTCACCCCTCCCATTATATATTTACTCCTTGTCTCTGAGGGTTTCTGAACCATTTCCTGTCAACTTCCTGTCTTCAAGGCTCCAGAGAGAGACTATTTAGCTTTTCTTTGTGGAGGGTGCCCCGTATAGTAGCACACAGGCCAGCTAGATCCTTGGAGGGTAGTCGGTTGAAAGCAGACTCCCAAGTCTGTTTAAGTTGATGGCGAACATTATGATACAGCAACAACAGGAGTGCAGAGAAAATGTATACATATGGTTGGAGTGGGTAATAAGAATAGGAAACTTTATTTAAACAATGTGTTACTCTGTCCTGTTTTCTTTCCTGCTTTTCTTTCCCCTTTCTGTTTATCCCTCCATCTCCGTGTGTGTCCATGCTCACACCCCACCCTGCTGATGACATTAGCTACCACCCACGCCTTTTACAGGCCAGGGAAAATCCTGGGATAGTATATGACCAGGCAGGCGTGCTGCTCTGAAAGGTCATCGCACATCTCTTGTACAGGCAGCATGCTGTTAGAAAGTGTGTATGCAGATTGAACGATAGCACGCAACAAGTGGAACTAAACCACTGTGCTGAGCTGATATGTGCTATGCCAAGAATGAACAGAGGCCAGGGTGGAATTAACAATGAGCAGCCGACAGCCAACAACTGGTCTGTTCTCTCTTTGGTGGCAGGTAAAATCCCACCATCTTGAGGTCTTTTTCTATGCTAAGCAATCACCTCAGTTGGTAAAGTAATGTAAATGACTGCTGCTGCTGGTGGACAAAGAAATGTTAATTCCTCTCAGTGCTGTGAATTCTCAGGGATTATTGTGGAAGCTTATCAAAGTTGCCTCCATTATTTAAACAGAATACATTCAACATTCAAACCTGCAAATGTTTTCATTTCACCTTTCAGCAAAACAAGGACCTGAGAATGTTATTGTAGTAATTTACACAACCGCCTGCAGCCTGATGCATAATTAGAGGTTTCAGGTCAAAATGTGTTGTTGATCACATTAAGTAAGATAGAGAGACCCATTTCAATGTTCCTGCAACTCATAGTAAAAACTGGCCACCCTTATGTGGCTGTCCAATCAGTGCTGATGGTAAATGTAGTCAATTAAAGCAATTAATTCCTCAGTGCATGTTATTTGACCAAGAAAGCTGACTTCTCCTGCTCACGGAGCCATGCCCGCAGTACCTACCTGTACCAGGATGCACTGGGCAGGCTCTCGGGGTCGGCGTCAGCGACAGCATCCAACAAAAAAAAAACAAAACACCCACGCTGAAGTTGAGTGCAGCAGAATGATTCAGTTTCTTTTGGTATTAGAGGGCAATTTGAGCGAAGGCACCACCAGTCGTTTTTTGCTCTCTGCAGCTCAGGTTCTGTAGAGTCCCAGCTGCCGGCCATATCCTCTTTCATGGCTCATGCAGCCGCAGCTTCGGCCTCTCGATGCTGCAGTTTTTTTGGCCGTGTACAATGGGTTGCATAAACAAGGCTGAATATCCAGGTCAGCCGAAATATAACATCTTTACACTTTGGGACGCCATTTTTACCACTGGAAATGTAGCTAGTTTGCAATATAAGTGAAGAGAATAAGGAGGTTCTGTTTTTGAGCAGCAACTGGAGCATGCCAAGCTAGTCCAAGTTCAAGCTAACATAGCTTGTAGTTCTTCCTTGCTTCCAACTGTGTCACTGCCACATTAAATGACGGCACTGGATGCAGGAAGAACAATCAATTTTGCAGCTGCAAACTCAGCTTTCTCTGTCAATATATCACACACTGAAGAATTTACTGCTTCAGCTGACGACATTTACCATCAACACTGACTGGACATCCACATATAGGTGGCGAATTTTACCTTTAACATTATTTTCCAGCCCAGGCAACAAAACCTGTCCTGTAAAAGGCTTTATTGTATTCAAATACAACAGTCCTGTAATTAAAACTGCCTTTAACAAACAATTACTTTTAATTACTAACACCATCAGATTCAACTGTATAGTATTTTTAGAGGCTGTACTTTCATGTTCCAGCCCAAGTGTCTGCCTCCTACCTCTCTATGACGTAGAAGTTGTCTCCATCATCGCCCTGGTCGATGACGTGCTCCTGGGGCTGAACCCGTAACTCAAACATGGCGTCCAGCACCTCTGAGAACTGCTCCTGTGTGGGGGATGAGAGGAAGGATATCAGACCCAGCAGCAGACATGTGGATGTGGAGTTCAGTCAGCAGCTCAAAATGGCATCCAGCTCATGTGAGTGCTGCTCCCACACAAGATGAAAGCTAATTACCCCAGTAGGAAAACTGTGTGAGAAAGTACATGAAAAAAAAAAAGAAAAAAAGGGGGGACATTTTCTTCTTATCATGACACGTCCTCCATGTTGCAACCGGATATGCAATTTCAGAAAAACATTGTCGTCTCTGGGGATTGAGTCCATCATAATTTCACAGATTTATCAAAGTAGACGCCAAGGGCTACATGATTCAACAATGGAAACAGAAATAAATATCAAATTAATTTCAGCCAAAACAAACGTGGATAAGCAGAGTATAGTGACATCACAGACATGATTTTTGGGATTGCTTTCCAGAAAATAGGCGAGACAATCAACTCATGTCCAAATATAGGAGGGTTTAAGCTGAGTGGTTTTACTATGTCAACAAAAATAAAGCACATTATAGGAACATCACAACATGGGCTTCTATGACCGGGTTTTTGGGCAATAAGACAAGCAGATCAGTAGAGACTGTATTGGTTTATAATGCAATGTACATGTGCAAATATGCTACACAAGCACTTCCCTTTTCTCTGTAAATTATGTAATGAATTATGTTTCTGTCTTTCGATGTTTGTGTATCAATCTGACCTGCCCTAAGAGCAGTCACTGTTAAGTGTGTTTCCTGAGGAGAGTAAAGTAACGTTATACACTGAGTGATTGGAAGGGAGGCCCCTGTATATTGTAAGTCAATCCAGTGCAACAGTTCTGCTATAAATACAACTTTTATGTCATGTAGAATTCTTCCTTGCTGTTGCAGCTGTAGTTCATGATGCTGTTTTATTGTACTACATTTTTTATACAGTCAGAGTTTGACTGGTTGTGTTCTTTTATTTGTCAAGCTGACATCTTGCCGTTTTAGGCGATATAATAATGCGTATCCAGTCTAACTCAGATAAAAAAATAAATAAATACAGGAGAAAACGCAGCTGGGCAGCTGCAGATAAGAAAAAATGGCACAGAAAAAATGTCTCTCATGACTTCAGACAACATGATACATGACAAAAAATAAGCTAAATGTAAATACTGTCAAAAATAGCAGAGTAGTGTAGTGCACTGAGCATTCTGTGTGTGTCTGTGTGGCGAGTATGAGCAATAGAGAGCAGGGAGCCGGGTATGCTAATCAGTTTAGCAGTACCATGAATATAACAGTGAAAGTTCAGTGTGATCTACAGGTTGTTACAAAATAAATGCTGCAGCTCTTAGATAACTGAGCAAGGTTTTGTTTACCAGCACCTCATAGTGACAGGGTTAACTCCAAAGTGCAGTCTGAAATATGAAGCAAGTTTTGTGAAACTGCAGCCTATTTAAGTTACAATATCTTCACTAAATACCCTTAAACATAAAGCTGATGGGATGGAACAACAGTTATAACAGGAATAGCACTTACTGTATTGCATTACATCATACAGTTATTTGCATTTCCCTGGTCACTGAATGGAAGGTTAATAATTGTTGATATGACTTAATGTGTGGATCTACATACAGGTGATCAACTAAAGTAAAAAGCAAAGTGGAAAAGCATACTGAATACAGATGTTTTCATGCAGGGAACAAGAAGTTACTGAAGCTGTAAGCGACTCGTGTCGACCTGTGTATGTTTGTAAGTTTTACCTGATCTAGTGTTTTGAAGAGTAGGATATCTCGGCAGGCCTCCTGCAGTCTGCAGCGCTGTTCATCTGTTTTTGGGTGGACCACTCTGGGCTCCGAGTCTTCATCTTCGTCATCTGGGTTAAATGCCTCCGCACACACTGGAGGGAAGACATGTCCACTTTAAACGTTGCATTAACATGTAAGTAAAGTATTCTATAGACACGTTCACACACGTTGAGCCACACTAACATCTAGGTGTAAATTCTTTTGTAAATAATCACAGAATATTTATATTGTTATGTTCCAACTAAACAATTGTAAATACTGAATACATTAGCAGAGGTGCAAAGTAATTTATGCATATTGTGATTCTACTCTGATCTAAATACAACGTCTGCAGAGTCCACACAACAGATATTCATCTCCCACTGGCCAAAACCCCAGCAACACCCACTAACACCTGGCTTTGTATTAAAAGGGAAAGGTTACAACAGGCATTCAGGCATCCAGGGTCAAATGACTCTGCAGTAGCCACAGGTATTTATCTGCTTCAGCTCTGATCAGCAGTGATGGAAATACTACTCCCAGTTGGATCCATATAAAATATAACCCAGCCCCAGTGAGAATGGATTTGTGTCTCACAGTTTAAGCTCATCTTGACACAATGTGGACATAAGAACGTGTTTTAATGTTTTAAACACACACAAACAGAAAAACACACACAAGCAGATGAGCAAAGAATCCACAATGATGCAGTCACAGGCACTGTATCCACCTCATTTTGATCTCTACTCAGATGTTCACACGCAGAGTACAGGGAAAGGTAAGATGTTACACAAGCGTGCGCGCGCGCGCACACACACACACACACACACACACACACACACACACACACACACACACACACACACACACACACACACACAGAGAGGAAGATATTGTATAACACAAAATGAGACGAGGGCCTGCAGGAGAAGGCAAGAGAGGACATCATTACTGCAGGACACAGAAGGAGCCCAGAAGTGAGGAAATGACACTCGCGCAGCGACATGTTTTACCACACTAGATGACAAACACTGACAAGGTCATTTTCAAATTGTCACTACGGATCTGTGTTTCCTCCAACTCTGAGACACACTCCACTTCTCACATGACATTTACCACAAAACACATGGAAGTCTGCGGGAGTGTTTGTGCGATCACGAGTGTTAATGTCTTATCTCTCAGTGTTCATACCAGTCGTGTTTGGAGCAGTGTGACCTCTCGAGCGTTAACGTGTTAACTCCTTCAGTGCAGCTTAATCGGGCAGGTAAATACAATGGACCAAATAAAAAGCAGTTAAAATGGGAGCCTCAGTGCTCTGCTGACGAGAATGTGATGAAGCCAATTAAGTGTGAGAACATAATCTGAGCCAACGACACAATATGACCCAAAACACATGGGCTTTATGGGTATTAAGACACAGATGTTAGAATAAATAATCAGCTCTGTGTGTTCTTCATTAAAAATAAGATAAGGCAGAGAGTGCAGGCAGGTCCATCATGCTTAGCTGCAGGAATCAGCTGTGTTTTGTTTCCCCAACGCTGCCAAAACCTCCATCTATCCCTGGCAGGATGACAGGATACCAAAACACCAGCCAACAAACACGCTACTTGTGAGTCTATGTGTGTTTTGTTTACAAGTTCACTTGTCACAGGGCAGTGTGATCAAATCTAAATCAAATATGTATTCAAGTCATCATTTCCACTGTGTTTTCGGGCCAAAGAAAACAAATTGTAGATGTGACTGTGGCCTTATGTTTCTTATGTGAGAAAACACTGATTCCTAATACACTGATGCCTTCCTCCTTCCTTCCATGTCTCTGTGCACTTTGAGATGAGGGCTGTGAAAACAGATTAATTAAGTCCCATGTTCCATCTCAAACCCCATCAAAGCTTAGCTAAACACAACATTTAGATCACCTATAAAAACAGAGGACCTGAAAAGGACCTGAGAGCTGCAATACCAAGTGAGATTAATGGCTTAGCGAGGAATGTTGAGCCTAAAGGCAGGGTTTTCCGTGTAGCAAAGGTAGCTCTCGACTAACCTGGCTAGATCAGAGCAGAGCTGCTAATAATGCAGTTCTTAAATATAAGATTTCAATCTGCCACATTAAGTTTAAAGTTTAAGAGCTGCAGAATGTGCAGCTGTCATGTTAGAAATAAACGGTAAGTGGTAAAATAAATATATTAACTTGTAAATTCACAAAATTTGTAATTTTCACTGTTGCTTTTTACTGTAACACTTCATTATAATCTTCACAGGTGGAAGTAGGAGGCAGGCAATCGATCAATTTTAAGAGTCAAATGACACGCTGAAGGCATCATTTAACTTGTTTTATGGGAACACACACAGAGCCTGAGGAAGAAAACCTCTGTTAACAAGAGCAAGTTGATAACCACCTTCCTGGCATCCGTCATCGCTGACTGAGAGTTGAACCTTTGTCGAGTCAGCTCAGGAACTCTTTTCATAGTAGTCCCCTGGAAATATCTGAACAACCATCCAGTGTTGTGTTGACAAACCCGAAGCTGTACCAATTCCAACCACAGGTCAGGATCTCAACTGTGCCACTGGGTCATGACACCGCTGGAGCAGTAACAGGCTGATGTTTTAAGATATAATAAATAGGTGAAATTGATTTATTTCCAGGAGCTACTCACAGTTGTTACTAACACCTGCTTTTTTTGGGAGCAATCACTTTTGCTTAATCTTCCTCATGTACAAATTCAGTTGCTGCTTTTCTACGTTACTTAGAATGCTTTTAGAGAGGAGCAAATTGACTGTGACCAAAATATGTGGACACATTTCTATACCATGAATGACTAGCAAAGTAACAAAGTAAAGGTATATAACTGAATGTATCTGTGATCACTGGAGAATAACTAACTGCACCGTAGTACTGAATTTATGCAATTCAAGAGGCAACCTTTCTATAATGAAATCTCTACTTCACATGGTAAACAAGTTCATTAACTGGTCGTTTTCTTAATAGAAAATGTAGTTTCTATAATACAACATTTACTTTGGATGACCCAAATATATTAACTGTGTTGGTTGGTTTTTAAAAGTCACTGGAGGTTGGGTTGAGAGGTCAGTCTGCCTCTAAAACAGTGATGTGCACATTGTTCTCTTGTTGCACTCAACTGTGTATATAGTGACCAGAAAAACTGAATGTAGCCCAGATTTTACTACTGACTCACTGAAAGCTGAGAAAATGTTGACTGCCAGAGGTGTAACCTCTCACCTTACTGCAATGTTGCACAGGTTTACTCCATGACCCTGTGATGCTACTGCTGGGTGTAGTTACAGGTGCAACAAAGCACACTTCTGACACACCTGGAGTGATACTAGCTGTGGTCAGAAGTAAAGCAGGTTTGATCATTTCAAACAGAAAGGGCAAAGAAAGATTGCATCTCAGCCTAATGTCAAGTTGCTCTTCAGTTTTTGTTGAAAGTAGCACTTAAAATCAATGATTTAATTATTCTTTGGAAGCTTTCCTTAGTGGTGGTGTTACTGTAATATTCAGTATGTTGACCTCCTTATTTACATAAATGAACCAACAAAAAGTTTAAATAAACCCAGTCTAGTACCACTGCAAGCTGAGTGAATGAACACCCCTCTGACAGTGTCTGCACACATTTAAAATGACTTTTGAAGATTTACAGAACTGGCTGTCTGATTGGATTATAATGTACAAGGGCCTCTATGTTACTGCTAAGGGTTTCACTGTGAAATCTTGTCCTGCACATTTTTATCAGTTATCTATAGATCCTTACACACCAAACTCAATAGGTCCAGGAGGGAGGGCACATCACACACAGCATGTTTATGCCTTTTGTGTTAAAAAAAATGTAATGTAAAGGGATAGAAAATTAATTTGACAGCAAAACAGCAGGGGTATAAATCATGTTTTATTGGGATAAAATATTTTACTGATACTTTTATAACAATCTAAGATTCGCTGATATCACCAAGTCTGCCATGATACAGTTTCGATTTGATTCAAATGAGGGGCCTGCGATCAATATGAGAGGACATCAGTAAATATCCCCATTGTCTTTTTTTTGGCTGCTCACCATTATCTCCCTGGCACGAGGCTGCTAGCACTGTTTGAATGTTTAGGAAGGAGCTGCGCTTACACAGAAATGGTGACACAGAGGTGCCATGGAAATTTCAAAATAAAAGGCACATCTTAAAGATGACAAAGTTTATCGTTGTTTTCACTTTGCATCGATGATTAATGGATTATTAATCATTGAATCAATATGTCGATCAATACTGATGTCCTGTCACACCCCGACTAAACAGTACATAAAAATATGTTTCTGAGAACAATAGAGGCCAGACATGGTTAATGCGGTTACAGAATCTTGATTAATATTTGATCAGTGCTGCCTAGTATAACAGTTTGACCATATTTATGAGCAGTGATTTACAGCTAGGTTAGAGATTCCTTGGCTCTGTTTGTTTGTTTTTTTTTGGTTTACATGTGGTAACACCAATTACCAGAAGTAATTTGAGAGGGCAGAGGAATATTGTTATTATGTTTACAGATCATCTGTCTCATGTACTTCTGTGTGGGTATAGTGACAGTTTCAGCAAATATGACAAAGTACAGATCTCCTCCCCATGGAGAAGTTAAAATGTGTCTTCCCAAGAAACCACCACACACACACACACACACACACACACACACACACACAAAACACCTGCAACAGAAAACTACTTTGTACATCTTACAAACAGAAAAAAGGACCTTTGTAGTAAAACCTCTGGGAAACTTGAGGAGCATCACATTTTCACTCCATCTTTGTTGTTGTCTTAACACAACTTATAGTCAGGGCTCAAAGGATCATTACGTCTTACAACATTACCACTACAAAGAAGGTCTACTACTTGTACCACATGACATTTTTGCCAACAAAGACACTTTGTTTACCACATTATAAAAACAAGGAACCTGATACAACTAGATATTACATCTACGAAACACTCAGTCCACAACAAACCTTTCTGATGCTGTGGTACAGACAGCAGGTTGAACAATGACAGTAGGCCAGCAGTAAAGATAAACATCAGCAGACACACCCAGAGCCTAATCAAAGTGCAGTGCGCTGTGACGGCTGACGACATTCGATTACTCATGTGTAAACACTAGACGGGTACGATGAAGCGTGAGAAAACAAGAGCACCATCCACAGACGCCAACACACAAACAGAACACAGACACACAAAACCCAAAACACACCGCAGTGATGCTTCTTAACGCTGTGTTTTAAATCCACAACATACGCAAATACACTCATTATCAAAACATCGACGACAGTCACACACAGATCAGTAAGTCTACCGCTTGGACTTACCGTGCATGACACACACAATAATGCAGACACTGAGCCACTTGGGCAGTGATGTATGCAACATCGTCCCCAGTGTGGATTACACTCAAGGGACATGACGTCAAACATATGCACATACACACAGACATGCTGGTGAGGGGAACACACACACACACACACACACACACACACACACACACACACACACACACACACACCTTACCTGACACTCTCCTGTTGAATCTGCTGGGTGGTGGAGCTGTGGGGAGACAGAACAGAAGGAGAGAAGAAATTAACATCATTGTTTTTACATAATGACATTTCATACAATTTTTGCGATTGCTTTGAAATCCTCATTACCATTATCTGCTCTGAGCAGACAGTGCTCACAACAATAATTGAAGCCAAAGAAGATTTCGGAAAAGGGAAAGAGGGACAAAAGGCAGACAGTGAGTCAGAGTGACAGCCAGCATTGGAGAGAGAGAAAGATACAGACAGTCAGACAGATAGAGGCGACAAGAGGTGAAGAGATAAAAAGTAGGACACGCTCAATGGTATAGGCAAGATGTGAAGAAAAACAGAGAGAGACAGAGCGTAACCAGGAGGGGAGACATGAGCTAAGAGATGAACTGAGAAGGGGAAAAGACAGTATTTTCCCATATTGGAAATTAATGTTTTCTTTGTACACACGAATGCCGCTGTGAGCAGTGGCAACAGCCTCCAGCACTGTCATCACACATACACTACTGCAAATTGAAAAACTAATAAAACATGATCAAAGTAAACAGCAATAATCAAACAATGACTGCCCGAAGCCAGACAGATTTGAGTGGATGAACAAATAACCTAATAGGAGCACTCATAGCAATGTGTTTATTCCTTATAAATATTTTACTACTCATGTATAAGAAGAGAGAAAAAATGAAATAGTAATGACAGTTATATTGACACCAAATCTGTTAGGACATGGTGTAATGAAGCCACAGTCTAACAACTCCCTTTACATATAATCAGTTTGTCTGAACTACCGACACATTACTTTGCTGAATTACTGAGGTGTCCCATCTTTATCCCAGTGTCAGGTTTCTTTACAAACGGTCAATGAGGTTTGTTTACGTTCCGACTCGACAAGCAGACTTGTCTGTGCCACTGCGGCCAGCCTCAAGCTGTTTCCATGCACTGTTTGGATGCACAGATGCTGTTGGGACACTGTTAACGTTCCTGAGCCACCAAGATGGCACATCTGATGTCTCTCTGCTTTCACATTCAACATTCGAGGACTCACAACAGCAGGCACATGCCCAATTCGTGTGTTTCCTTAAGCAATACACAGAACCGGAAGAGCTTTTCAGGAGCTGACCCTGATCCCTGTCCCTCCTCTAGATTTTTGTATTACAAACATATTTGGCCTATGACGTGCTCTCAGACCACAAATCTAGGTCAGACCCTGTAAAGACCATAGCTTATCAATCACACTTTTTAGTTTGTGTATGTATTGTGCCAATGAATGTATTTCTATTGGTGCCAACATATTATTTGAGATACTAACCTATTCAAGTGCTGGCCCATTAGAATGCCATGTGCCTTTTACATTAGACCAGAGGAGCTCATACACTGATTATGAGTGATCCAAATATAACAGGTGAGAGATGCTGATATTAGTCGGGAGAGAATAGCATGGAGCCTAAATTTATCATCCTGTGACAAGATATGGTTCTATGGAAATCTATTAACAGCCTAACCTAAATGTACTTCTGACCATAACACAACTAGGTATTAAAAGTTAAAAATACCAGCACCCAATGCAAACAATTATTTATTTGTTTATGCATTTGTATGTTGTGGGTCAGTGGGTAACCAGTCCGATGCTGTTTAAAAGTCTAGCTCCATCCATCCATTTCCTGCTGCTTATCCAGGCTAATACAGAGCAACCACTTCCTGCCCTACTTTGTTTTGCAGGCTTTGCCAAACTGAGCCCATGAGAACAGGCCAAGACACCAGCATCTTGGGCAGGGGCTGGGAAACCCTGAGGCGAGGTGACCTTTCCCATCTTGGCTGATTCACAAGGGTAGTTTGCGTGTAAAATACTAAAGGTGTTTTTTGTATTTCAGCAATTGGTCTGGATGTAGGCGGTCTCATTCTGTAATAAAACATCCATGCATCATTTTTCCAGATGATGTTACAGAAGCTGGCAACGATCGTAACAACATCATATCAAACACAGGAAAAACATCCTGTGTGAGGCAGAGGATGCTTCCTGGAAATGTCTAAACTGCAGCTGTAATCGAGTTTAATTGCTGGTCATGATTTCAGTGCTGAGCAGTTGACACTAGACAGTATTCATCGGAGAGGAGATAGCCTGGAAGGACACTGCTGGGTATGAATATGCATCAAGGCTAATAAAGTGGCAAGTTGAGAGTGAACTAGAACTGTGTACATTAGGGAGAAATGAAAGGGCTATGTATAGCTGCGTTTCCACCAAACACTTTTTGGTATAGCATGTACAGTATGGTTTCCCAGTCAACATGGTGTATGTTTGCCTTGCCTGTGTGTATGCATTCTGGCCTTGAGCAGCACTTGTGTGTGTCTATAGGAGCATCCCGACCTTTGTGGATGTGTGTGCCAGGGTGCTAATTTACACACAAACAGAGTGAGGTCAGGGTCCTAAACACCTGCTTTCTAACACTGGGCTGTTACTAGCCAGAAGGGACATAGCTCACTGCTGCCACACACACACACACACACACACACACACACACAGTGTGTGTCCATTGCTACCTTATTACCATCCTGTCAGAGCCCATTAGATCTAGACTGTGAAGATGGGAGCCTGGGGGAAACTCACACATACACACCACTTTTCCCCGGTCACCTGGGGAGATGGACAGAGTTTAACACTCTACTCCCCGTGGAAAGCTCTCTTAAAGTATCACTCAACACAGATCTGGCAATGGGACTGTCACAGCTACTGCTGCACTAACATATGCAGCATCTGAGAGGGACATTTTTACAATAAGTTCCTCTCTCTTCATAAGGAATTAGCTAAAACAGGCTAGTAAGTGGTTGTAAGGAATTACAATAACTTCTGCATTTCAACTCTATTTGTATGCATGTGTTAACTCTCACATATATACCACACATTCAGACTCTTGGCAGCTGCTGTACCTGAACTGCCCACATATTAGCCTTATTTAAACAGAATCTACGAGACAATAACTGTCCAATGAGTTACAACCCAAAACATGCCAGCTAAACCTGTCCTCGACAGGTAATGACTTCCCTGCAGACCAAGGTACATTCTGACCATTGACCCATCAAAACAAAGCAAAACCCTGGCTCTATCAAACACGTCTCTTCAAAAAACAGTGGCATATAATCTCCTGGTTTCACAGAATACTGGATGGTTAATGGTAATAAACAATAGCTGAAACAGGAAGATGATCCATTCAAATTCTGTCAGCAATGGGTGCCAGGGGAGCACAATGAGTAACAGTTGATAGGAGACTGACACACAGACAGTATTTGGAACAAAGACAAATGTCTTACGCATACAACAGACAGCTCAAATTACTCTGAAAAATAGCTTTACCTGATTAAACATCACCTGTTTGTTCACATAATGTGTGTGTACCTACTGGCCATTTGTGTATCAATATTCATTTAATCTTCTAACCACATTTTAGAAGATCGCTGACGTCCAATAAGCGTTGGTTAGCTGCTCAATCAGGAGGACACAGTATGTTAAATACTGTCAACTCATGCAAGATGTACTATTTTAAACTAAATGTACACCTAAAAATACACAAGTCAACACTCTGACAGGTCACAAGTCCAAGTGCTGCCTTTCACTGAACCACTTTTTTTACTAGTTGGCGCTAAACAGTGCTGAAGGGCACTAATAACTCAATGGTTCAATTGAGGAAATTAAAAGTTGTGGGTTTTCCCCTTGTGTGGCTCCCATGTCACATCTGCATGTGATAGCTTGCATCATAAAATAACAAACTTGCTCCATTGTATGGGTAGTAAAAATTTAAATCAAGAGGTTTACCAAACTTTGCATATTAAAAAAGGGACACAATATACTTTAGCTAACCAATTGTTGGGGAGTGCTCCAAAAAGAACACTGCTTACATGCAAGTTTCTCCTTTACCTTGTTTGACTGTCTCTACTTAGAAAAGGTCTACTCTTTCTAAATATTTTCATTCAAAGCAGTCCATTGATCTGCATCCTGTCTGTAACTATGCATCTGTAGGTCATGTCTCAGGGCCAAACTTATAGACCTTTACTTTTAACAACTCAATTGATTTTTAAGGATAGAGGCAAACTTCAAACCATGTTTGGTTGCCTGCCAACAAGACTGGCAGACAAACCTACCAGCCACAGCCAAATGCAGTAGGAAATGAGTCAATTCTTTGACCTGTAAGTCTCCCTTCATCTCTTGCTTCGACCTCATCCAAGTGCTTGCAGGGTATAGCCCATCCTGTGGCAGTGCATCCAGAGATCCCTCTGGCTACTACGATCACAATGTGACTTCTCTCAAAAATACCAAAATATTGCTGTCTGTTCATAGTGAAGATAGTAAAACACAAGTATAACTTTACTAACATCACAAGATAATAAAACAAAACACTTATGTTTCATTCTCCATCAGTGTGATTTGTCTTGTGCATATAAGGACCTCAGCTTCTTCTTTCCTTAATGTGTCAATTTCAACTTGTTTTCTACATGAATACAGTGAAAGCAGTAGTAATACACTCCCATGAGTTCAACACTATTCTCGGTTTCTCTAGCACCCCCCCCCCCCCCCCCTGTCATTTATTGTATACCTCGCCCCCTCAGCTGTCTCAGAGGAACAGACCTTCCTCCTCCATATTGCTCCCAGAGCTTCATGACTCCTCTCCCTCCCTTCATCTTCTCTTTTGCATCCAAGTCTGCTTTCTTACTTTATCTCCTTAACCTCAAGACATAGATCTGTCCTTTGGAGTTGGTTGTTGTGGATTGTAACAAGAGGACAAACATAAAACAAATGACTGTTGTGTATTGGCTATACATTTTCCATTTCAGTGTCTTAACCAGTTTATGACTAACATGTAAACATCCAAAGAGCAGTAGTTAGCAGATACAAGTCTCATGTTCACTGCTGGAGCACAATAAGGTTGAGCCAAAAAAAAAAAAACTTGAGCAGGCAGCTAGCATTATGTTTACTTTACAAGTTCTTAAACTGGATTGCCTTGGGTGGCTGCTTTTTGTTTACTTATTCAAGGATTTTACCAATAGGTAGTGCTAATATGATTGAACAGCCATATCAAAGCAGCAAATAGAGCAACAATTTATCTTTGAATGACGACTGAACTGAGGCTTCTTCCCAAATTGCACTCAAATCAGATATTTTTATACAGCTTTCCTCCCATGTGTCATCTTGTACTCTATGTTCATGCCAGCCCGGCCAATCTGTGTGGTGCCAGAAATATTAAATATCAGACTATTGCATCTGGTTAACTGCATGATATTTACATGTTTTTATGGCAAGGCAAATGAAATTCAGAGCCTCTATAACCAGATGACAGCTCTGGACCTGACCCTGACCTTTGACCTCCATGTCCCTGATGTCCCTTGCAGAGGAGGAGAATGAACAGGAAAAAAAGCAAAAGAAAAAAAGTGGCAGTTTAGTTTGATTCACCCCAAATGTCTTTCTTGTGTTTGTCTTTTTTCGAGTTCAGAACAAAAAAACAGATAAATATGGATATGGCTGAGACTTCCATGGGAAAATGAATGAGTCATGTGTCCATATACAGCAGCATCCTTTAACATCACTAAACCTTCCACCCCATTAGTCATCAGTCATTGTATCTATTCCCTGGTGTCTATTCCCCATGACTCCCATTCAAACCTAAACCTCTCTCTTTTACTACTGAAAAATTCACAGAGTGCATCCTTTCACATGGCCAAATTAAATCTTTTTTTCAATCATTCTCTCTTTTTCCTGTGTATAGATCATCCACCTCTTCCTGTGACCTTAACCTTTTACATTCTATCTTCTTTCAGTTTCTGTTTTTCCTCCTGTGAGTTTCAACCTTGCTGGCAGGAGGAGAAAAAGCAACTGGTGAAGCCATGTGTATTGGTGTATGCCCTGGGCAAACACTGGAGTTAGCAATGGCAGAAATCACAGTACGAGAGAGATGGTCATTCAGAACTGGGGTGAAAACGGGCCTGTGGTGCCTTGGTGGCCTCGGGGTTAAAGCACTTACTATGAACTAAAATATCCCCGGTTAGCGTCTGGACGGAGACCTTTCTGCGTGTCATTCCCTATCTCTCTCTTCCCCTCACTGCCTGTCACCTCTCAAAGAAAATGGGGGCCTGATGAAAAGTAACATGCTGTTCAGTGTGATTAATTAACTCTCTGAGCAGAAAATTGATTTGTCACACATCAGTGATATTAGCTGCAAACAATGGCTGCCTAAAAGGTATTAACATATATTTATCACTTTCATATCTTTAGAAAATGGTCTGCAGGAAGTAGAGTCTATGCAATATGTAGAATGAAACATATAACACTCCCAGGCACCTTTAAAGAGTGTTGTTATTATGATTTCTGTGAATGATCATTTCAGCGACCCCATTTTAACCCTCGCCTAATTCCACTTTTTTGTTCATCCAACACAATCCCCCTCAAAAACACCATTATCTGCAACATAACCACCTGCCAGGAGAACACATTCCAAACTGCTTGAAATGATTTGTTATGATCCAAGTCAAACTCACTATCCGGGTCAGATCACTGCAGGTACCACAGAAAGGAGGCACAAAGACCAACAAAAACGCGCACGCACACACACACACACACACACACACACACACACACACACACAGAATTAAATAGATCTATACATAGACCCGAACAAAGCGGGGGGCACTGATTTGTCATTTTGTGTGCGAAAAGGTGCAAATCCACCTATTTACCTGTTATTTTTTACACTTGGCTCAAGTCAATATTTTGCTCTGTATCTACATTTTTATATTGTTGTTGGTGTTTCTTGTTTCTCTTCTTGTTTATACTCTTTACATTATTATGTACCCTACATTACAGTTGAAGAATACAGTGGTTGTGGGGCCATTCTTGCTTCGGTTCCAAATTTTTCCCCATTTTCAGACTCAAGGTTCAAGTTACAATACTTGGCAGGTCTGAAACTCCACCTACACACACATTATACAACTAGTGTATCACCTGAATACACTCGCCCTATGTTTGTGTTGAAGTAATTTTAAAAAACAAGAGAACAGGATAAACACTGGTGAGTAGTTGTCCTTGTGCAAGATGTTTTTTGGGAGCATTCTGAACCAAAAGCAGAACTACACCAGCTTGATCAGCACGTGTTCAGCCCCAGTCTTTTGGACGACTTGAAAATGAATCATGCATTGTCTCCACCAGTCACATAAAACGCGGTTTTGTCTGTCAAGAGCAGGTGGACATAATAAAAATGTGTGTGTGCACATGCTTTTGTGTGTTTCGATGTGTGGGTGCGTAAGTCTGAGTGTGCAATGTGTGAAGCGCTCTCCCTACAGTCATGTGGTTGTGGGGTGGTGGTGGGGGGTGGTGGTGGTGGTGGTGATGGTGGCTGTATCAAGTGTACGCCTGAAGTTGCCTTGGCAACCACTAACACAAAGAAGATCTCATCGCCATAACAACGCTACCCCCTTCAGCCTCCCTCCTCCCCCTTCTCGGCCGCCATCCAGCCCCTCCTCTACCCAGCTTGTAACAAGTGGCAGATCATCCCCCCTCACGTTCTCTTTCTATCTACACACCCACTCACTGCCATAACAGCATTAACAGATGGAGAGAAGGGAGAGACAGAGGGGGAGAGAAAAAGAGAGAGAAGGGAGGACAGAGGGAGAAACAGAGGGGGAGAAATGTGAAAGAAAAAAAAAACAAACAGTAAGAGAAAAAGATGAGAAAAAAGACATTAAAGCAAATGTCAATATGACGGCAGTAAGCCACTGTATACGTCTGTGATATGGAAACAGGAAGCGGAAAAACAACAAATTGGACAGACAGATGGACAGAGAGAAAACTAGTTAGAGCTTTGTTGTGTATATATGTACACTGAAAGGGGCGGATCAACAGTCAGACACAGGATAAGAGAATGACTCCAGCATGTGATAACTGGTGATTCAGAGAAAAAAAAGAGAAACAAACACAAACATAGAGAGAGAGAGAGAAAATCGTTGAGGCACAGAGAGAGAGAAAGAGAGAGATAAAGCCCCCTGAGTGAATAAGTGAATGAAGAAAAAAGGGAGCAATTCATCCGTCCCTGTCTGGTGTTTTCCATTGATTTCTCCTACAGCTGTTCTCTGTATGCTGGTGTCTGTCTGCTCGGCCCGTCAATATATCAGCCAGTTAGCTGGAGGGGAGACCAAAGCATGAATGTCGCCACTATGCCTCACTCTAAATTTCAGTATCTTACATTTTGCTAGTTTTGCTGTAACAAAATGGCTACAGAGTGGTTAGACTGGTGAGATGGATGAGATGGGGAGGAAGAGATGAAAAAAAAACAAACAAAAAAAACCCACACATGACAGAGAGACATATCCGGCGACACATTTAGTAAGAATTAAATGAACCCTAACCTAAACTGCGGAAGCAACGGCTGGCTTTCAAGTGGGTAAGTTAAAGGCAAATAGGACACATAAACTAAGTTTGGACAGGTCTGTTATTTGTCCGCCCACCTGTTGCTGCTCACACCTCCTAGTTTCCCTTTTACCACTCTGCTTCCTGGAATAGAAACAGTGAAACGCAGGAAAATATTTGGCTTTCAAAAGGACAAGTCGGTCCATTACATTAGCCACTTTGGCAGAGAGTCAACCACCATTTGCAGCCTTTAATCTATTCGACAGAATGAATTTGGCAGAATAAAATAGTGACGGGGGTTGGATCTTGTTTGGGGATGGGTGTGCTGTTGGCGGGTTTTCAACCCTGAAAATAGTCATGTAGACTATGAATGGTGCTCGACTATTCATTTGTTGCACTGAATGTAGGAGATTAAGCTGTCTGACTTTCCAATTCTTAAATTTCAGTGCACACACCCATGGATGCTCTTGTGTGAATAATTCATTTTAGGTTGCAAATTTCATAATCACAAGTCTGTGGAGAGTAGAGTCACTCTCCCATCACTTCAGCAGCTGACTATGGGACATTTCTGACTCCTAAATGGCCAATCTGTGTCCACTTCGAGCAATTCTCATTTATTGTTTTCTTCATCCTTCCCTGATTCTCTGCTGGGCCCCAAAAGTCAAAGATTCAAATCATCCACTGGAGACCCCTCAGTTGACTGAGATTCTTCTAGTTGAGCAGTCGTGTTTTTTTTTTTTTTTTTTTTGTGAGATGGAGGACGCTGCCCAGAGGTGAGAGGCTCTGCCCAGTCAGGCCCTGAGATAAGGTTATCGTCTGACTTCTACTTGGCAGTGGTGAATTTACATCTCACAGCAACTTAATACTATACAGTCTTTGGCTTTTGTTTGATTTAGTGTGGGCAAAAAATGTTACACATTTCCGATCCATCGTTAGTGTAGTTAGCACGCATTAACTCAGAGAGCGAACTTGGCTTGTTTGCCGTGTTACATGAATATCTGTGAAGGTCCTGCCAAACCCCTTCAAACAAACAGTCGGGTACAGCCTTAATTTTCAGACAGTCCAGGGTACTGTAGTTACTTTTATAATCTATCAAGCACAATCTGTAGAAATGTAATACCAATTCTTAATTTTATGTCTGTAAAAAAAAAAAAAAAAAAAAAAAAAAAAAGTTGGTCACAGCAGCATGGCTTTATATTTCGGGGCAAAATGTTACAGAAATTTTGCCCTTTGGAATAGTTTTGCGTTAAATACTTAAATGATAATTCAACAGATTGATTCACAATCTATTCAACAGAATTTTTTATAATCAATCACTATGGGTGGGTGATATGGCCAAAAGTTTCTGTAAAGGTCTCCGCAATATTTAACAGTATATTATATATATATATATATATATATATATATATATATATATATATATATATATATATATTCTGTACTTCATCTCATTTGATTATTTTCATCTTTTAGTTGGAATTTCCATACAAACAACGTGAGACAACACATTCAAATCAGAAAAAACAAAATTCTTTCAAAATAGAGACTTTAAGGCTCCTGACAACAATAATTCAAAGTGCTACAGCTTTCTATATTTACAATCTCACTCTCCTCCTCCATGTCTGTCCAAGTCACGTTACCTTGCAAGGCAGCTGGATTTGCTAGATCACAAGATCGCGCGAGAATCATGAGATCACACAAGAATCCAGTCCTGATATGCAACACAGCATGCCCTGAATAGCTCCTCCCACAGAAGCAGCACTGCCATATCTGTACTGGCAGAAACATTTCTACTGTCACACAATCTATACTGCTGTATCACCCAACCCTATCAATCACCATTTTAGTCATTTAATCAAGAAAAAAAGTTGCCTGTTACAGTTTTACAAATGCAAAGCTTTTACTTTTGTGGCTGCTGATGAGATGGCGCTCGCAGTTTAAAGACATTCCTTTGTTACCTTTTAGCTTGTATTTTGGCATGTCGATTGTAACGTTTCAAAACCAAAAAATTATTAAAGTTACAGCAACACACAATCACACTTAATGCTCTCCCTTCCTCGATCTATTCCCCTTTCTCTTCCCTGGCTTACAGTATCACCCCAGTTTCCCCCCACATTTCTCTTCCTCAATAACAGATCCTGCCATCTGTTCCTCCTCTACTATCCTCCCACTCTGTCACTCCATCTTTTTTTCCTCTCTCCTCATGCCCCCCCCCCCCCTTTCTCCCTCTCTCACACGCGCTCTCTCTCCTCCTCCTCCTCCTCCTCCTCCTCCTCCTCCTCCTCCTCCTCTCAAGGCCTGATTGATAACAGCAGGGTCAGATGTGGAGCAGGGAGCTTCCCTCACGTGTTGCCTCTCCTCCAGAACGAGCAGCCTCAAACATCACTGTCAGCCTCTGCTGGCAGATTCTCACACAAACTATACACACATGCACACACACACAGGCTTAATCATGCAGTTGGGCACACAGCGAGGCAGACAGAGCCAAACACATACATACAGTACACGATATATGTGCAAACTCATACAGACACACACAGGAGGTGGAAGACACACACGATTGTTAAGTTTGATAGCAGACTCAGCAAAGCACATCATCTGCTCCGGTCTCCTACTGCACACCCACGTATGCATAGAAATCCCTCCAGAATCTTGCCTTCAAAATGCACACGTGCAACTCCTTCATACAGAGGAGAGAGGACTCTGGCAGTGTTTCCTCTACTATATTAAACAGAGCCTGACTGTGAAATAAACATGATAAACAACAATAAGATAATTAGTAAGTGCCAGCAATCTGATCAATACCTGACCGTCTACCAACTTGGAGCCGCTGTTAATCATCTCGATCTGTTATCAATACATCTTTCATCTTTTCAATTCTGTCTCCTCATTTTTTCCCTCTGCCCCCTTTAATCTCCTACCAAGACCCATGCAGAGGGGAACAAACATAAATCCTACCCCTGCATGTCCACCTCCCTTGAGAGGATATATGTAATCTGGCTCTATATGTCAATGCGTGCTGAAGTGCTGACCTAAGCAGCACTGACTCCAGGCTCTACAGCTTTCCCTACAATATCAGGCTAATGTGGAAATCTAATCACATAATGTCCGCTCTACATAAGTCATATACATTTGCACACAATTGCACAATTACACATGCAGGATGCAAACTTGCAGTATATGTGGAGAGATGCATAGTAAAAAAGTAGAGGCACAGACAGGAAAGGAGGTATACAACAACACACACACACACACACACACACACACACACACACACACACACACACACAAACACAAACAGCTATCTATAATTGCTTTCTTTAAGGCGACTGTCCACCCCAGACCAGACTTTACATACACTGGGGGGTGTTGTCAATACACGTATTCCAATAATTATTACATTATTTAACCGATAGTGAGACACTGCGATGTGTGAAATACATCTTTTAAAATGAAAATTTAGGTGTGGCAGCCCAACACAAGTGAATGAATAAATTATTTATTTTTGGTATCATTCAAATTTTTTCCAATACACAAAAATCATCCACTGTCTTCAAATGAAAATGTTTCCATTGTCGAAGCTTACAATAACAGCAACACCCCGCTTGGAAAAATTACCCTGCAAGATCAATCCCCAGAGTAGACAGTAGATAATAAACCTAGTGAAACCTTTTGTGTAATTCTAGGTAAAATATGCAGTGCAATGCAGGTTTCAGGTCTGCTGACGTATAACATCTGCCTGCTGTTGTGCGTCATACTGGAGTCAAATTATTAGTGTCAAACAACATGTCAATTATTGCCTCCAGTAAATTGGAGCCTTACCAAATGGATGGAGCACACAATGCTGCATATTAAAACTGTATTTTGGATAATATCAATAGGAACATGTTTTGTGGTTTTTGTTATATATACACAGGGAGCCAGTGTGTGTCATCAGTACTGGATGTTTCATGCCAGTGGCTGTTTGTCTCATTTGAGAGTGAGCTACAGTAGGAAAATACATGACGTATCATTGGAGAAGGTTGTTAAGAAACACTACATATTAAAGTGGGTGGCAGCAGAATAGATGTGACTGAGTGCAAGCTTCGGACATTATTCTTACCAGTTCAAATCCTAAAACAAGCTGGGAACATTATAGCAACTAACTTTGAGACAGCTTAGAGTGAGGAACTAAGTTCAGAGGAGCTCATGGGAGAACTCTTGGTATGCTCAGTAGCTGTTCACAGCCCACATTAACGCTTTGAACCCTGGGCAAATTAGCTTGATTTGTTGATTTTATTCAAGAAATTAGTAAAATGAAAAAATTAAAACAAGAAAATTAGTCAGTTTAAACAAACAAGGACTTGACTTACTACTAGTACTTTAAAATCATTTTTTAAAAATCTGTAACATAATTTTTAAATGTAATAATAATTATTATAAATATAGTTTTTACCTAGATTTTTTAATTAAAAAAAATTCTGAATCTACTAATTATTTGCAGTTTGTGGGACATTTCTTACCAAGTTGCTCATTGCCTTTTTTCTCCATGTTTTTTTTTTTTTTAAACCCTTTGTTCAAGGGTTTAAATAGTTGCAAAAGGTGTCTGAAAGCAGCACAAGAAAAGTGATGTAGCTCCAGTTTTCAAGACTTATTTTCAAAATACAATGGGTTTCAGGGTTTTCCCTGGGTTTTTTTCGAGACCAAGGTGGCAAAGTCCTGTGGCGGGGGGCATCTTGACAGCTGTACTTTTAGAGACGGTCCCCCCTATACTAAATATGAAAGGAGGGCCCCACACGCTTGAGCTTTACACTGCTGATTTGTATAATCAGAACAGACATGGGAGAAGCAGGTCCGTGGAGCTGTACGCTGGACGAAAAAACAAGCGTGTCGCACCGAATGCGTGCCGCTATGGCTTCGCTTTGGGCTGTGAGCGTGCATGACACGCGTCTACATTGACAGTAATGGGTTTGTGCGTGCAAAAGACGCTACATCTGAATGCCCCCCATGCACACACACACGCATTAACCAAGGCAGTGGCCCAAATCACCCAAGCAGCCCACCTTTGTCTTAGATAGGCAGGGAAAACCCTGGGTTTACATGTTGGGTTGTTTTGTCAGCTGGAGGACTGCATAAGAATCCCCCAAGTAAGTCATAAATCAGGGTAGCTCTGACATTTGAGAGATTTAAAGAAGCAAGGTTTCAGGAGGACAGAGGCAAAAATGTGTCAGAATCCTGGTGAAAAGCAGGGAGGAATGACAAGTATAGCACTGACGTGGTGGACTGTACTATATACAAAATATTGGAGAATGGATAAACTTCTAACGTGAGCCTCTAGGTATAATTTAGCGGACTGCATGGCCTTGAGACAAAGACACAACAGCGTAGCTTGAGTCTTTTTGACAAGTTCAGATATTTTACAACTACAAACTTGTGTCCAGGAGAAACCACTTGTACATCATTGACAATGAATCAAATTATGTCTCCCATAGTGGCACCCTTCTGTTTTATAGATGGCTAACAGGATGAACTGGTAGTGTCAAGTGGCAGAACAGATTTACATGTTATTAGGTTATACCCTACACTCCCTCTCTTGTTCCATCACTTAAATTAATAGGAGTGGAGATCTCTTACTCCCTCGCAGTGACACACACATGCAGGCACTATGGCTAAACCTGAGAACAGAAGCCAAGCATGATATATGGAGGATAAACATGAGGAGGGCAGACACATGAGTTAAATTAGCAAGGTCGCTGTGGCAATCTACACTTTCTCAGCTCTGTGATTTATGATTGTGAGAACGTGTTAGAATGTTGAATTTATTACACAGAAGTTGTAAACAAATGGAGATACGAGGTTACGAGATATTGCCACCACTGAGATATCTGCACTCGGGGCTTCCTCTGCGACAGATGTGCAGCTGGGGTCCATTAGATAACTCAAATAATAGCTTGTCTCTCTAATGGACCACTGTTTTGTTAATTTATTCACCCTGTCTGTTCTGGCTCTTCCATCATGCTGCATTCCCCTGTCAAATAATGCCTTTCCTACAAAAACAACGCAGCAGCTTCCTTCTTCAATTGCCCCTTTCCTCATACTCTTATGTCTGCACTCTTGTTTGCTGTAACCATTGTGCATCTGTCTTCATTCTTTCTCTTCATCCTCGCCAAGAAAGCAGCTGCTGTCGTCAACTCTTGCAGCCTATACCTTCTCTTCCCATGTCATCAAGCTTCCACCATTATTCTCACGCTCTGAACAGTCTCTGTTACAGTCTACTTCCCACCATGCAACTCCCTTCTCACTCTCTTTACCTTTCCCATTATCTAACTGTCCTTTTCCCTCCCACAAAAACTCTCTCTTGTTCTCTCTCTCCCCTCGCCCCATATCTGGCTCTCTCCCTTTCCCAGTATCTCTCCCTCTCCCCCTTCAATTGCACTCTCCAGAAGACTTAAGTCCTTAAAAGGAAGTCGCCCTGTCCTGCTTATACTGTAGCTGCGCTGGTGTTAACTCTTTCCCAGCATCACACTGTTTGCTGATGTCACTTAACCCCTCTAAGCCTGACTTGGCCTGATACCATTTCCACATTCATCTGTCTATGAACAACAGGTCACAAGCAGAGGCCCACATTCGTCATTGGCATGTAAACTGAACCTCTGCTGCAGTACTTCACCTTTTTTATTTGCTCTGGCTATATAGTCACACATTACAGGCACACCTTTTTATTTACCTCTATTTAAATGTGTGGCTTCCGATGGTGGGCTCACATGAGTTCCTGTGTCTGAAGGGGCTGCCTACAGTTTTCAGTAAGGCAGTTTGGTTTTGTGGGTAAGATAACCGTAACACTAAACTGAAAGCAAATGAAAGCAACTGAAAGCAGCATCAAGATTAATTTGTTTTGGGTGTCGATTCTCAGTGGCCTGTGCAGTGCTAGCAATGCTAGTATATAACAGGCAGTTTTGTAAAATGATCAATAAATGAAGCTTACATGTAAGGAGGATTAGGGATGAATAAATAAAACAAACTGCAGTAATATTCCAGACATGTTATATTACTGTTTCGAATCTACTGTCAAAATATTGCAAAATTCTGTCAAGCATCAAATAAAGTTATCAACAGTCTTCCAGACACATACAATGTGGGTTTGTTTTGCTATTCCCCTGTTTACAGAGTGGGTGTGCAGCAGGCAAACCCAATGATGCTACTGGTCACTTGTCCTCATCTACAGTGACACAGACACTTGAGCAAGCATGAAAAGACAGGCAATCTTTATTGTTAATGCACATTTAATATAGGTTTCATATGTCTTTCACAAGCTATTGACTATGTTGTAATTTTAATGTTTATGCAAACAAAAGTGGTTTAAGTGTGTCTATCAGTACTTTTTGGACATATTTAGCACAATTTAACAATAATAATACTAATACCTGTGATGTAGTGATATAAATTTTCTTACCACTTCATCTCTGAAGAGGAAGGTGAAGTAGCTTAAAGTACTCTTACACTAGGGACAGGAAACTAAATCAGTTTTTCTGGTGTTCAACCTACTGATACATTTCCAGAAACACACTACAACTGCTTGCTTGCATCCAAAGTGCAATACCTCTACTCAAAAGAAAGACACGTAACACAGCTCCACTAAATAAATTTGCAAATAACATAATCTGATTAAGGTATTTACATGTGAAATCTAAGTTATCACAGTATTCAAACAGATATTCCACAGGTTATACAGCCCACACTATACCAGTCCAGTGGCTACACTTTTATGCTTTGGTCGCAGTGGCAGTAATAGCGGTGCACACATGCATATGCCATTTAGCAGCGGCTTTTTGAAAGTATCTTAGAGCACCACGATAAAGTGCTTATTTAGTGTTCGTGGAAAATCCCCCCATGACCCTGATAGTGTTAATACTATACTATGCAAGTTACACAGGCCAGCAGTGGCTGCAGTGAAAGAAGCAGAAATGACCCTTAGAAATGCCAAAAGTGTGATATTTTTCAATTACTGGTCACATCAATCATGTAAGACAGGACTTAGAGACAATCTATGCTGCGTGAAAGCACGACTAAACAGCTTTCAATGTCAAGTTAATTTACTTGCGGTTACTTAGCCCATTCATTTCTGACCTGCCCGTTCCACTTTCCTGCAGGACATGCTGCTCCGAGAGTTAAACAAGTGGTCACAGTTCATTAACGAGTGCAGATCTTACTGTCAGTTCAAAAGAGTCAAGACGACAGTATGTCTACTTCTGACTGCAGCAACAGAGTTTCACTTTTTGTGTGATAAGATAAAACAAAAAAATATATTTTACAATCCTTAACATGTAATTATGATTTGTGTAAATGAGGAGGAAAATTATGGGAGAGACCAACCAAGATTATTTAAGGGTTACTTTTCTCAGACTAATTTTCTCATGGGGGAGCAGTAAACAGTTTCTTTCTCTCATTGACAAGCTGCCTCCCCCCCAAAAAGAAATTCTTGGCAGCAACACATTTGTGAAAGGAACTAGCAGGAGCTGGTCATTACTCATTATCGCTTTGTGCTTACATCAAAGCTGGCACACAGTGTAATGTGAACTTGTCTCACAGCTGAAGTACAATAAACTTGCATCCAAATACAAAGCCAAACGGGTCTAATATATGTGGCATGCACTCAGATGGCATTTCCATTTTTGCCCTGTTCTCAAAGTCCACCATGTTATCAGCGACAGCTTGTTTGATAATGAACCTGCAGGACCTGGGGAATGTTACCTGTCACCTGTAACCTGTAGAATGTGACGTTGCAGAATGTGGGTGAAAGGAATCCATTTTTTTTTTTTTAACCTTATCTAGCGGTGCATTTAAGATACGAAGTGCTGCAGGTTTTCTACAACATTTCTAGCCTCAGACCCAACAAATAATTTATGGCCTCCAACCCCAGGAGCTTTTTTCATTGAAACATATTGCCTGTTTAGCCATAAGGAGAACCCGCAAGAGATGGGGCTGTAATTATTTTGGGGTCCTGACACAGTTTAAGAGATGGGACCCTGGGGACATTACATGGACCAGTATTATCCCAGGTATCCCAGGTAAATCCAGTGTGTGGCAAGGGCATGCTGAAAGACAACATCTGGGTCTGAAGAAGCATCAGTTCTCCACATGACAAGCATAGCAATATGTTTTCATATCCCCGGGATGGTGCTCAATTTACTCATTTTTGGTTCCCAGGGTGAAGATAGTTTACAAAAGCCAGGGCTAGAGACTGAATGGCATTAACAGAAAAGCGCAGAGCAGTATCTGGCCTCCAGAAGTCCTGTGCGGTACTAAAACATCAAACTGTAGAATAACATTAGCAGCCAGCCTGAGGGTAGGAGAGCGCAACATGCTCTCATCAAACCACTGGGGTGTAACGTAAACAAGGCCAATCTGGTCTCCCATTACGTGACCATTTACAGTCACAAAAGAACTCCAAACCTCCACATTCTCAAGCCTATGTTTAGAGTTAGGTCATTAAACGTAATAGCATTACACTCGGAGCTCATGGATAATGCTTACTCGGCCATGGACACTAACAATGTACACTTGTATGCTTACTTTAAATCTAACTATTACTGCAGCCATAAAGAGACAAAACAATCACATTTTAGAAGGTACTTGAGTCTGGTGAACAGGTCAGTCTGTGTGTATGTCATGTTAATTAGGACACAAGTAATGTCGGCCACTAAAGGAAGAAAGTTTATAGTTTTATAGTTTATAGTAGACAGTTTATACAATATATAACTTTAAATATACAACCTAAACAGCACGGACAAAAAAAGTGGTATGTGTTCTTCTTGTTTTCATCTCTCTCTCCCAATGACAACTTCATGCCTCACTAACAGACAGCAAATAGTGCAGCTGCCCTTTAATAAGATAAAAAAAAAAAAATAATAAGAGGGTAACACAAACACACTAGTCAGAGCTGCAATACAAAGACAGCAATATGCAAGTCTGTCATATCAAGGGTATGCAAATGCACTGATACAGATACTTGTTAAAGAGGGGAGGGCTGTGAACTACGAGTGACCTCCGGACTTTATCTGAATCACGATTCAGCGAGGCCACTGCCTATCACTGTCACCTCCAGCAGCGAATAGCTGAGAGCTGTTCCAAGGCCAGTGGTTTCTATGGTGACCATGGTAGTGCCAGTTTAGGGCACTCTGTTCAACCCACAATCTACGCAGTATTAAAATGCCCCCTAAATGAATATCCCTTTTTTGGGATCCGACAGCAAAATACTGTTTTCTCTGCAATGTCTGGCCCAATCACAGCCCACCTTATACAACATTAAGTGTGGAAAAAGTGGGATCTGTCATTGCTCCCAGCAAGGAGGTTATGTTTTCATCCATGTTTGGCTGTGTGTATTAGCAGGATATTTCAAACACTCAAACAAATTTCAATAACATCCATCCATCCATTTTCTGTAACCACTTATCTTCTTAAGGGTTGCTATGGTGCTGGAGCTGATCCCAGCTGACACCCTGGACAGGTTGCCAAATTATCACAGGTCTGACACATAGAGGCAGACAACCATTCACACCTAAATTTAAAGTCACCAATTAACCCATCCTGCATGTTTTTGGACTGTGGGAGGAAGCTGGAGAACCCAGAGAAAACTCACACTGACACGACGAGAGCATGTAAACTCCACACAAAAGGCCCATGCTGGCCAGCAGGTTCGAGCCCAGAACCACTAAACCATCATGCCACACTGTTTGAAAAACTTTTGGTGGAAAAATAGGCCATAATGTAGGCCTAAGAGCAAGGAATTACTTTTTTGGTGCATATCCACATCTATGTACATTAGGTTCAAAACTGCCTTCCATATGACCTAGACCACACGTACCAGGTGTAATGTTACATCAACGCAATAAAGAAATTACAGCAACAGTGCAGAATTTATAAATTATACCCCATTTTCACATGTGCGCTCAACTTTTCAGTTGACAAGTCAGAATGATGTCTGAGGCAGGGTGTGATGCAACCACCAGCGACATGCTGGTCTTTGTCTGTTCAGCTGTCTGCTCCAACAGCCAATTTGGCAGACAACCAACCATCATCCCTTCTCTAAAACTCATACTAGCTTGAGGCTGAGAAACTCTTTGATGTTCACCTGTGACTGTGTTGAGTGAACAAAGGTTAATTAATAAGCCTGGTCTAAGGTTACTCTGACCAGGTGAGGCCCAACAACACATTAATCAGCAGTCCCTGAGGTATATTATGTGACACACATTGCGGCCTTCTTATAATGAAAACCAAATTTTAAAAATACCTCCTTTTCCCTGCACAGATGTAGATAGATCTGACCATTTTTTAAGAGTTTATCATCACTGCCACGCCAGAACCAGGCCATTGTCACTCTCATGCAATCCATCTCTCTATCCTGACCCATCCTCTGAAAAGCTGTGATCCAGTCTGGTTTCTAGAAAGCTCTAAAGTGCTAAATGAAAATAATCGATCAGATTTCTCCTTACATGGACATGTAATGCCTGGTCATGTTTTGCTGTGATGACACTTGAGGGACATGTATAACCTCTGTAAGCTTGGGTGACTGCCTGTCTGTTTAATTCTCAGTGCCTGCAGCTTTGACAATTTTTCAACCAACATATCCACCTGAGGCCTGTCTCTCACCTGTCTGTCTGCATGTCTCTCTGGCACTCTTTCAAGTCAACAGGTGGGTTTCACGGCAAGTTGAAAATAATTTAAAGAATCAACAGCCACTTTTCACAGTTTATGCGACAAACATATTATTTGGGATACCTTAAAACAATGTCTAGATCCTGTCTGCCAAGGTGTCTGAAAGGTTAGACAAAGCCAGCAGTCAAAGTCAAAAGTTAACTGCATTTGGCCAGTATTTAATGTTGGCTCTAACCCACCAGTTTCTCTCTCATTCAGTCTCTTCTCATTCATGGTTTCCGTCTTTCTCTACACTTCTCCCTCTCGTTAATTCTCTCTTTCTTACCATGCCAAAGACGATTCTGCTAAACCGCCCTTGTAACCCTTTCTCTTCTCTAAGCCATCTTGTCTAATGAGATTGGGCCTGTACATCGAGACTAACACATGCAGAGCAGGGAGGACTAGGGGAGAGAGAGAAAACAACAGAGTGAGAGCAGAGGAAACAGGATGAGAGAGTGATGCCTGATATGGGTGTAACGGTCCACAAAAGTCTTGGTTCAATTCAGTTTAAGAGTCAAGGTTTTGTTGCAAATTCAATACACCCAGAAAAAAAGGCCACTCTTTTCATTTATATTGACGAGACAGTAGTGCAAGTGTCAAAGGCAGACGCAATCCTCTGGGGGACTACGGTAACATTTTGCTCACAGGCAACTTTTGTTAACTTTCATTATATAAATAAGGTACATTTCAAACACTGTTGTATTACACTGTACAAAAACACACCTTCCTAAAAGGCAACTGGCCACAATAGGTTGTAATACTGAAAAGCATCTCTCAAGCTATGGAAATACCCAAATATATAGAATAAAAAAATAAAATGGTGCACTGGGTGGAATGTTTCAATTAGTTCCACTGTGGGTGTATTTCAACTTTCAAAGCACCCAAACATTTCTCATCCCGGTCATCCTGGGTGATGCTGTTGAATGTGCATTAGCAAGGTGAATGTGTTTCCATTCAACACTGACACACTGTCCTCGTCTACAACTCTGCACAACTCTCTCTCTGTTGCTGTTATAGCTGTCCATCAAACTACATACTTTTTTTTTTGCTTGTGACTGCGTGCACCAGACTATGAATCCCGTACTGTAACATTTCGGTATAGACACATGAGCTGTTACAGCCCTAATAGCTGATGTATAACAGACTGTTTTTAATCTGTCTGTCAAAGACTGTGTTGGTCAGTGCGCTGAATTTGGAAAAAAGCAACCAGGAATGTGCAAGATTGTGACAGAGAAAAAGACGAAATCGTGACGTGTATTGTCATTCTGCCACTCTGACCTTGGTAAAAACCCATGCAAAAAACCTCACAATGGAGGACAAAATGAATGTGTTAATGTGACCCGTTTTCACAAGCTTTTCTTGTGCAGGTGTAGGGTAGAACATGATAAAAAAAGGAATGCTAGGTAACCCACTAGTCTCAAAAGCTCGGTCAATTCACTCTTATCTTACATGGCTAGATTGGGAAATACTGACAAACAAGAACTGTGGGTGGTAAGTGTATCTACTCTCACAACTGTGCTGAGTAACCAACCATTGTTTAGTTTAAAAAGATCTTGTGGCCTGATAAAGCAGGATATAGGGCTGATTAATGTTTCAATCAAATCACTGACTTTATTTACCTCTCCTGCAACGATCCAAATGTTGATCTTATTCTACATAGGCCTATGTGTAAACTGTAGGGTTTTTCTATAGCAGTATTCCATATTTATGTTCATGAGCACAGCCTGATGAGTGAGGCCACCATCTCCAGTTTACAACATCTCAGTCTCCCTTCATTATTCAGCCATCATTTTTCTACTGTGGCTTATGCTTCATGCGAATTATGCAAAAACACTACTCAAAGATCCTTTTCTAAAAACACATAATACATGAGAAGATTCAACTGGGAGATGGTGCTCAAAAATGGCTGCCCAAAGAAAAGGCAGTACTTAGAAATGGCTCCAGAGGAAACATGTTCGTACAGAATTATACTGTGGCAAAGAGTGCTTGTAAATGACAAAACAGTGGAAGATATATAGAGGGATGTGTTTTCGCAAGGGAACATCTTTGGCATGCATTGTAAAACAGTTACACTGCTGGATGTGTGACAAAATGTTGTGAATCATAGTTCAGACCATGATTATGAATATTTTCTTACATGTTCTCATTGTGTTAATACTAGAATATTGTAGCTTGTGGACACGAAAACACAGCTAAATAAAATGTATTATAAAAGACGCTAAATAGGATAGTTTAAAGGAAAAGGCATGCTTTGCTGCTCAGGAAGGACTAAACTCTGAAGTCCTGCTTTACAGCCCTCTGAGCCAAATGTGGAGTCAGTCACACAAAATTGATTGCTGGAGGACTGATTCCCACATCCTCGTCCTGTAATTTGACCACTTGCAGCCCAGCTCATCCTCCTCCTCCTCAGTCTTATTCTGTGTCATGTTTCTTGTGTTTCATTCTCTCCACATCTCCCTCCCTAACTTTGTTTCTATCCCATGCCCTTCTCTCATCTTCCCCTCTGTACTCCCACTTCTCTCCTGAGAGAAACATCAATACATGGGCATACTTCCAGTGCCAGTGTTGTTACAGTATCATACCAGCCCTAGGTTAGCTTTACAGCCAATACAACAGCATTGTGGAATTGGCATTTTTTGTAACTATCATCTCCTGTAAGTGTTTCACTTCAAGCAGAAATTAAATTAGCTAGCAACAGAATACAAATACCTTTTTTAAACTGCAAAAAGCCTCTTTTGTATATAAATTCAAGTGCTGATATTCTGTTTTAAAATGCTGGATTTCAAGATTAAACAATTCTTACAACCTATGTCTTAAAAAAAAAAAAACATCTTCCACTGAGAGCCCACATGTGCCCTCCTATCTCCCTCATCCCCCACCCAGAAATGTCCCTCTGTTTTTTCACTCCCTCCTCTCCCTCTCTTTGTACAGAGAGGAACAGGGGTCACTTTGGGTCCACGGCCATTGAGTGTTTCTCTTTAAACATCCCCAACTTGTACAAGGCTTTCATGCAAAACAACTTTCTGCCTCCTGTTTAAACATAAACCTTAAAGTTGCAGATCCATCTGAACGTCTTATTGGAGGCCGGTTCTCTTTGGAAAATAGCATTCTCCTGAAAGAATTTGCACTCTGATTCCTAACATTTGGTAAAGTTTTATTTGCAAAGAAACTAAACAAACTGAAAAATGCAGCAGACATGTAATTGTCTCCATGAATGGGACATGTGGCTTTAATCCCGTGTCCATGTTGTTGCCATCTAGCAATGCACTCTGAGGTGAGAGGTAGATTTGTAATGGCTTGTAAATTGACCATAAAAACAAAGTGAGAAAGGAAGTGTAACACATCCTCTCCATACTGGATGACCTGAGATAGGAGGTTAACACATTTACATTAATGTTTTGAGTTTTGTTTATCTTCTACTTGAAGGAGAGTAGTTATGCAAACACCACACAGGTGCAGGGCTATCAGAAAACAGCATACATGAAGAAAGAGCAACACCTGCACACTGCAACGAAAGACAACATTTTGATCCTTCTTGGATCTCCGTCAGGTCACCAACAACATCACGACCTAGAGAGACAGTGTGTGTCAATAAAGGGGGCATGTGAACTCCAAACAGGAGAAGCGGAGGAAGATGTAGAGCTACTGGCTAAAGGTCTACCAACCCCCACCCCCACCCCCTATTTCCTCATTTTTCTGCAGTGCCACCAAAGATAGCTTAAGGGCAGGAAATGAGGAAGTACCAAAGTTCAAATAATGTCTATCAGTAAATTAAAGCAAGCCATATTGTACCACAGTCTGCTCTGCCAGTGCCTCATCTGTATTTCCTCCTTTCTCATGATGGCTTTTGTCCTCAGATGTCTGTATGTATTTTGCTGTTTCTCCCTTATTCCAGGTTTCTCTCTCTTTGTACTCTTGCAAAGGAAAACCAGCTTTCCACTATGGCATCTAATAGGATCCTAATGACAAACAAGCAAATATGCCGCTTTGTTTATGTCCTTTTGTTGACTACAAAAATGTCTTAGCAGGTGCACAGACACGTCGCCTTACATGGAGACGGCTAAGGGATGACACAGACTTTCAATGCCACATTTGCACATGCTTTAAAAGTGCGTCTTTATGACTTGAACTGTGCCCTAAGAATTGACACATACATTTCCTAAACTGCTATGTTGCACTGTTTCGAGTTGTTTTGCTTTATCTTTGGTATCTCAGCTGTGCAATACACAGTGTGTCTTTCGCCATCACTGGTGATGTTTCCAAACATGCTCCTTATTTCAATAAACTGATATAGACACAGAAAGGGATACAAAGACAAATGATCCAACGGACAGAAATATGCTGACAGGAAGATATAGCTGTAGAAAAATATGAGAAAAAGACAAGAGGGGAGGTGGAGAAACAGGTACACGGAGATGTAGAGAGATATGGCTACAGAGATTCAAAGAAAGAGACTCAAAAAGATAAGAGAGGCAGGAGGAGGAGGATGACAGTGGGCAGGTAGGCAGACAAACCAGCAGACTGAGTTTCAAAAGAATGACTGACACAAAACATTAAGACAAATAAGAAAAACAGACATTTGTGTACTTTGGTAAACTGAGGGGAAAATGCAAAGAAAAGAGAGTCACGCACACACACACAGCAAGACAGAGAGCAGGTCCACTTAACAGACATCCAGGTAAGGCAGAGATAAAGAAAGACAAGTCCTGAAAGGACAAGTCAGGGAGACAGACAGGTGCTGTATTAAAAAACAGTCCGAAAGCCAGACTGAGTAGCATGAGCCGTCTGAGGGCTTTTCCACTTAGCGCTGTCAGTCAGCCAGTCCAGCAGGTCTCTGTAGGGATGCTAGGCTGCATTGGATTTGCCTGCAGGCTAAAAGCACACTGGACACACACTGCAGCCCGCTAATCAGGTCACCTGTTGCACAACACTGCACTGAGACCAGCCACACACACACACACACGCACACACCTATACAGACATACATGAACACACTACGGTGCAGGGGCATTTGTGAACGCATGCGCTCCTCCTTCTCCCCTTTAAATCGCTCATACAACCATGAGTGCACGCACACGCACACACACGGTCCCTGCAGGATAATGAATGTGGACATCTCAGCTCTGCTTATTGCACTAATTACCAGCGCCTATAGGGGCTCAGTATAATGTCAATTTACCACACATAAATGAAAGGAAAATGTCACAAAGCAAAATTGAAAAAAAGGGTGCAAATGTGTAAATTAAAAGACAATAGGATACACTGAGAACATATTAGTAATAAAGAAAATAGAACATAAAAGGAAAATATAGACCTGCCTCTGACTTTTCTGTAGCAGGTTTTTAGGACAGTCATGAGTTACTCAGTATCTAATAAACTCATTACTATCAGAAGATGCAAAAGGTGGAAATTGGCAAGAGAAAGGAAGAGGGGAGGGGAAATGGAGTGAGAGGAGACAGAAAGGCAGGACGGCAGGGGGTAAAAGGAGAGGAAGTCAGGGTGACACAAACAAAGTAAGAAAAACTAAGAGGAGGTGACAGAGTGAGGGTGGAGACAAAAGAGGTCAGAGAGGCAGAATTTCACCATGTTGTACATGACCGTGCTCCCAGCTACATTAACCCCAGGCCTTACAACAACAAACATGCAAGAAACATTCATACGCCTCACACACAAACACAGTGTGGTGATCATACACCCACGTTAAGCCTGAGGATATGTGGGTAACAATTTTAGCTTTAACAGGTTAGCCTTGCTTTAATTTACTTGGAACTTGCGACTCAATTTAACATGTAAAGCCATGTTTTATACTGGTTTTTAGATCATGTAATGTCTATAACCTAGTTGACAAAATTTCAGACATGTAAAAACTTCCTCAGGACTTTCAGACACCCCACTTAGAAAAGTGTCTGGGCCGCTTTCAAGGTTACAGGTACAGGTTTTGGTTGTATTCACCAAGCAACGGGTCTTATGTCATATAATTTCAGACCATCAGTTCAAAACAAAACCCTGTCATCTGGGAAAATTTGCACTCTTCTGTTGATGTTATGAGTGTTCCCAAGATCTCTGCTTTCAAAATACCAGTGCTCACATAATCAACACAACACACCTAGGTAAGATTTTGGAAATACTGACTAATGCTTTTCAGGAAGAGGAACGCACTCTCCCAAACAGATTACCGCATATTTCGGAGGAAAATCTTCCAATGTTACTTGATAAATAAAGTTAGCTGACATTTCCCATTCGTCTGTGGTAAAAACTGCATTGCCCAGGACAAATAAGAGCCAAGCTTAATGTCTGTTATGTGTCCAGGTGACTTGTCATCTTGCTGCAAAGCTGCGCGTTTTATTCTCGAGAGTTAGCATGTGACGACAGACTCCAGCCTCTCTCCTCCGTCAGTCTTTTTTCTCATATAGCATCTGCTTTATCCTTGCTGTCCTTCTTATAAAACACATTTAATTCATTTCTATTATCATCCCTGGGACTCATCTATCCCTCCATCCATCTTTTAATAAAAAGCCCCACTTGTTTCAGTCACAGAGGCATCCATTCATCCCCGTCTGTTTCTCTTGGTGAACACACACTGCCAGACTGACACTAGACAGGCCAGGCCACTAGAAAGAGCGGAAAAAAGCATGCTCATATTAGGAAGACCTCCTTTGTGCTGCATTTTTTGCATAAAGCATGGACTTTCCTTTATCTACCACTGCACTTTGCGACTGAAGTGTTTGCTTAGTAAAATGGGAAGATCACACATTTCACCTAGGTTAACCCAATTCAAATGAAAGTAGACAACAAGTGATCCTGATCCAAACGCTCCATTTTAAAAGCAATTACTTTTATTCTAAAAGTCCTCCTCCAGACATGATTTAAAGTATGTCTGCTGGGATTAATATTTAGTTTAACATGGTTTTCCCTACACTTGAAGTTCCCACTTTCTCCAGGACTGGCACAGCGCTACTAGCACTGGGCTGACCAGTGAAAAAGCAGTGCGTATCAAAATGGCTAGAGTTAGCGTGAGAGAAAACGTCAGAGAGATTCAGCCATACATGTTTCAGCCTCAGACTCAGATGAAGAGTGTGTTGTGCACCAAAATCGGCGCCAAGCAGACGTATAAGAAAGGTAAGCATAGTTAGCATCTTTTATTCGTATGTGTTGTTTGTTAGCTTGTTAGCTTGTAACTTGGAGTGGCTGACACAGCATTAATGGTTGAGAAACATACAATAATATCTGCTACACTGTCACACTGTGTTCACATTGTTCCAGTTTACATCCAAAGACTGCACACTCTGCCATGTTTGCTGTAAAAACTGACTATGCTACCACTCTGCGCCGGAGGTCCCAAGTTTCTTGGCAAGTGTTGCGTCGAAGTCTTTTGATATGCGTTTTCTGTATTACAAGGCATTAAACAGTGACTGCCGTTTGTAATGGTGACATACCAAATCTCGCTTTCCCAGCATATGTCTGAGTCTCAGATTTTAGGCAAGTGCACAGACATTGCCCCCCTAAGTAGAGGAATGTCAAAACACCTCTCTAGGAATACACTTTGCACAGATGCAAGTCAGTGCAGTCAAGGTCATACATTTTAGGAGACATAAACAGAGGAAAAAACACATTTCTGAACAGAATGCAACTTTCAGCAAATACAGATGCTCTGAATCAAAGGTTTGTTCCCAACCGTCAGCACACCGTTTCCAAACTGAAGCTCAACCTCAACACAGAAAGGGTTACTTCAAAATCTTTGATTCAACATTACCAGATATGATTGAGGTACAACAGTTTGTATCCAAAACAATATCTCCTTTTGTTAAGCAGCTTAGGCCTGTGTGGTGATCCAACTGTGGATTAAGGCAACAAGAGTTAGAAAAACAAAGCATGTCAAATAGGACGTCATGTTTTAGGAGTTGCCTGCACCGTCCATGGGAATATATTACCAGATATTTAACTCATTTACATTTTAGGCGTTAAGCCGACACACTCATACACAGCGATTTCCAGCAGCACAAATGAAAGGTTAAGAGCACACTGGTGAATCATCGTAGCTGTAAGTAGCCGGATAAAATAAACCAAAAGAGTGTCAAGATTTTTTACATACAACAGTCACAACAGATACAGACCATGTCCATGATGACTGGCATTTCACCTTGAAGCTGTCATTTTAAACAAATTGTCTTCATCATAGGTCTGATATAATTACTTCTCCCATACAGAGAGCTGTTCTACGCCTTCTCAGCTCAATACAGGATTTCACAATGGCCATATTTCTTAATCAAGGGGTCAAAATCCAAAATGAGTCACTGGCCTACTTCTAGTGGGTCACCGCCTGATAAAAGCAGCATTATGTTTTAATGAGCTGTGGTCTGAAAAAGAGAAAATGACTTTCTCTCAAGTTTTTCAAACCTCTGAAAGAGTGTATCAAAGTCAGGCCTTGGAGAATGTGCTCGATCATGATGCTAACACAACATGCAAAACAATATACATTTTAAACAAAATATATAAAGTCCAACTGAACAGAAACCAGGGAAGTTGTAATTACACAACAAGTGTCTTAAAACCCTAACTCACCAGAACATCCCATAAAACTGTATTACTGATATGTGCTTCCCTTTTGGTTGCACACAGAGCTACGCCCTATGTATTTTAGCATTAGCAACGCTGCTAATGCTGTGATTGTCTCATTGTCAGTAGATTGTTCAGTGTTACAAGGATTAAAATTAATAAAATCAGGTAAGGTATGTGTCACATTTAAAAATAACCAATCTGCAATCCCAAGTTTAAAAAGTTATTTTGGTGTTTTTGTCACAAGACCAAACTGTTTTGGAGCATGTGCTGTTGAACTAGTAGCATTATAGTACACTATATACCTATGGGCTACAACAGTGGTCACGGAAGAGCACATGATGTCTTTCATTATACAGACCTGCGTTGTTCCCATCAGAAATTACTGTCCCCAGGGGGTAGTGTACACCAGCCTGGGTGGATAATCTACTGTCATGGATGTCATGTGTGTGACCCGCAGCATCCAGGGAAAAGCTTCTCCCTGGAGCACAATGTCAGCTCCCTGTCCCTTTATTGCCACCTTGGATGAGGTGTGGAAAATACTTAACAACTGATCGCTAATCGAAATGTACTAGGAAGTATTTCTTCACGGCATCACCAGGCTGGAATTTGACCGGGCGTGAAATCAAGTCATAACACATCTGCTTGCCTTCACATGCACGCACGCACACACACATGCACTCACAGATGCAATGTGTGCACTCACATACACACCGCTCCCACAGCTGAGGTCACAGCTGTTTGACAGCAGCCAAACCCCACTTGTGTGAGCATAGAAACAGGAACTGTAATCCCCCTTTTACTCTGAGCCAGCTTGTACCAATCTCCAAGGTTGGCCAATATTGCTTTCAGCAGAGATAAACATTTGCATATGGGGCATGATGAATATGGTTAACCTCTATGTGCAACAGAGTAAAACTGGAACTAAAGTTTAAACTAAAAAAAAAAAAAAAAAAAAACACTTCCCAAGTCACAGGAAAAAAGTATGATGATGAATTCCACTTTTTTCTTACCCAGCAACTAAATGTTACACTCCGCCAGTACTTTAGTATCTGCCAATTATACTGGCAGGAGAGAAACTGTGCGAGTGATAATCATATTTTAGAAGCATTCAGATTTCCACACTCATAAATCATTGTGAAACTCTGTCACTAGTTTAAATGTTGCTTGGACATCTGTGAATTTCAGAAGATGCACCTACGATAGGTTCACAGATCATCCCAGCTGATCATCACAATGGATGAACTCATTGAGAAAACAGAACCCCCATTCACAAGGTAACAGCTCCAGGCTCCGCAGCACACTGATGTGATCTAGGCCACGCTGCTCTCAGCAGCACAGAGGAGAGCTGAGCTATAGAGCGGCTTACATCTTCTGCCAGTCTGACAAACACAGGGGACTGATGCGAAAGAGGCATGGCATCGCTTCTGCTGAAGGTAACATACTGTGTGGGAACTTGATAGTTAGAGCTACAAAGCAAAGGTTATAGAGTACATGAACTCTTAAATTCAAATGTGTGTGTAATATATACTGTTACTAAGACATACACAATTTATCATAAAAGTATATACATATATTTTAATTTAATTCTAATTTTAGTTTGACTGCAGTTTTACATGTGGGCCTATTTCAATTTTCTGTATGGATTAATTATTAGAGCATGTCCTTGTGTGAAATATAGGCTATTGGCCAATAGTTATTGTGGGAAAAACAATACTTTTTTTTAGATTCCTTGAAACAAAAGCTCACATTATATCTGCAGGCTGCCTGCTGCTATCTTTCAGTGCTTGCCAGAATATAATACAAAACCTTTTCAGTTTACCTAAAGTGTATGAAGAACGTAAAGCTTTCATGAAGGTCTGTGCAGTCAGGGTGTAATTTTCACTTGAGTGTTTGCACTTTTAAAGTTTAATATTTTAACAATTTCTCAAAAGAGTTGACTAGAAAGCTACTATTACTAATGAAATGAGACCCTTCAAGGCCTTGAAAATTCGTGGTTCAAATCACAACATATAAAGTACTATTTTAAATCCTGACCGTCAGATAGATAATGAGAATGGAGAAGACCTAGATTAGATGAGTGGCAGATGAGGGCTCTTGCTGAATTGTCTGCTCAATGGGATTTTCGTGGTGCAAGTAAGTGTATGCAAATGTGGCAAGCCTCACACACTCAAGAAATCTGTCTCTCGGGGAGGAGATGAGATAGATTGTGACTACGTCTATGACAAGGCTTCAAGTCTCACCTTCACTTCACTTTCTCTGTTTCACTTTCCAACCCCCTCGCACAAAGGCACACTCACATTCTCTTTCATTTTGTCACATTTCACTCACACAGACAAGTTAAACACAACAGCTGACAATCATAACAACAAGACATCAACTTACGCTCAAAGTCAGAATCATCATCTTCGTCATCATCTCCGTTGGACTCTGTTTGCATCGGCTCCCCATCAAACATCACTCCTTTACCCGCCTTGCCACCTGCACCGGCCCCATCCTGGCTTCTGGTGTCCCGCAAACGGGTGAAGTACTGTACTGCAAAATCCACCAGGTCTGACGGCCTTTGTCGCAGCACCTCCACAGTGTAGCCCTGCAGCAGTTCTGTCAACCCCACCGGGATCTCAATACTCATGGCTGTGTGTGGCTCGGTGGCGGCGTTTGCTATCTATCTACAGAGGGAGTGAAAATGAGTCAGAATTTGTTGTGGTACAAAGTCATACTTGTGTTAGTGTACTGGGCTGTGATGTGGTTCAGGATTTCTTAATTGTTGATTTCAACAGCTGACTTTGACTTTTACTATGCCAGTACACTGTGTGCCCTGTGTGGCCTGTGAATGTTAAGTGGCTGGTGACAGCTCTGCATGGCAACTGCATGCACTGGGACAGCCTGGGTAACTGAGGAAATAACCATGAAGTATGGCAGCTGAACACAAACTACAATGCAATTTATAAACTAGTGTAATGACGTACATGAGGTGCTGCTGTGACATTGTCACTGAGCAGCCACTTTATCAGGGTTGAACCAGGGAACACACAGTTCCCACAGTTGCACCGGCAGATACGAGCTTTTACAGCACAGAGAACAGATAACCAGTGACATTCGCTGGGTTTCAGCAACAATACTACTTTACATCGGCAAGAACTGAACTGTCAACTTGGGTGGGTGGCCGGCTGGAACTAGCTAGCAGAGCAGCTAATTGGCTAATACTCATGACAACTGGTTTACGGCGTTGTTCCGATACACATATAAACTTTACTAGACTTGCCTATCTAACTTAGATAACAATGAATGACTGCACGAAACGTAGAGGAGCTAAGAGTCAAGCGCAGTCTCACTTTCAACCCATCTAGCATTAGCTATCTTGCTAGCTAGTGTGCCACCTTCAAGGAAGCCTCTACCGTTAGCCTACGCTGAAGTATGGCGCACTGGCTGTAGGAGCTAAGCCACAGATAAGTGGCTGGCTGGATAAACGTTGCTATGCAAGCACAGCAAGATGTACAGGACCGGTAAGCCGTTGGTAAGCTAACTTAACGTTACCAACTGTGTGTCACTTACATGAGATTCTGTCTCCCCGGCTAAACTAGCCAGTCCCCTCCTTCTCGGTGTCTTCCTTGTTCGCTCTTATTTCGTCTCTTCTTTTTAGCCAGTCTCTTTGCCAGTGTAGCGACCGTATCCCTCCACAGAAGACACTTGTCCAACGTTAAAGCCAACAATTTTATGTTGGCGACAACTAGCTAACGTTTAAGGGGTCTATTTTAGCTCGCCAGCCAGCTGTACAGCGATGCTGGCTAAGTTGAGAGGAGAAAGCACTCGACTTCGCCGCTGCAGCTTCTTACGACGTCCACGCACTAAGTGAGGGTGGGACTTGCTGTGGCAGCAGGGAGAGCTGGCTAGCTGGCAGGCTAACTGGCTGTACTGCTAACTACTTGTTAGCAACTGCCTGTTTTTCTTTGGCAACTGCCTAGCGACACCACTCTCCTCAAGACTCAAGTGCAGCTGCAGCCAGGTGACAAATCCTAAGCTCTGCGTTTACAGCGTTGCGCCACACCGCCGTTAAGTACAAACTGAAGTACCGACGAAGACCCGTTTTTAACGTTATTCCAGCCGTATTTCGACTAATTACAACAAGAGAAACCTGCGAGAATTAACTGAGCACACGTTCCCTCCCTCCCGGCGAGGCACTCTTCAACCCTACACGCACGAGTGAACCGTTGCCTCCAGCAAGCGTGAGGAGGCGTGGCTACTGAGTGAGCAGAGAGCGTTTGACATTGATTGAAAGAAGCACGGCCAATGAAATTAAAAGTTTAGAATACCCCAGCCAATTGGATATAGGTAATCAAAAAGAGGTGGGATTAAAGGCAGAGCCATGTTGGTACACTCAGTTTAGGACTACACCCACAGAAGTGGCCTTGACGGTGGAGATCTCTAGAAATACTACATCAAAACCAAAAAATTAAGCTCGACCAAATTCCAGCCAATGTGCCTGCATCTGTAAATACTGTGAGAAGATGTGCTTTGCTGTTTTGATGTATTTTCAAAAACGTGTTCAGAGTACCTGCATTTGAGTCAGAATCAAAAATGTGGAATTTGGTTTTTTTGTGCCCTCAGTGTAAGAAGAATGTAAGAAAAAGACATACAGTTAAGACAGCATAGGGTGAATATTACAATGATGGCAAAAAACATCTGACTACTATGCTCACATATAAATATATATGTAGAGTATATAAGTACATGATGTAAACATGAAGTACATATGGCAGTATATACAGCAGTGATACTCAGTTTGTGTGCCAAATTTAACCTGCAGGGTGCCAGGTGGGCTGCCAACCATCCAACCATTTTCCAGTTCACAATAAATAAAATGATTCACAATGTTAAGTTTTTTTTATTGCATTTTGAATGTGAAAGGTGCCATAGTGCATAAAAAACATTAAAATAGCATGTTTACTGAAATATGATAATAATAATAATAATAATAATAATAAAAAATGCCAGAGGATCATCCCCCGGACCCCCCAGTAGAGGACTGGGTAAAGCCCCAACATCACATCCTAGAGACACCCCTGCGAACAACTGATCTGTGTGGGGCTGTTGAGACTGGATTTGCTTTTGGCAAAGATAAGTGCACTGAAGCACATTATTGATTGGTGGCATGTGTGAAACACTATTTTGTTTTTATGTGGAACATAAAAATGACAAATAAAAATAAATCTGAATCTGAATCTGAATTGAGGACAGCAAACACCGAGAGGTTGAAAACAGGTGTATATGCTGATAAATGTTATCAATGTTTGTCCCAGGCCCCTGGCTTCTAGTCATTTTGCAAAAGTTGCAAAATTGCACCCAGGCAAAGCAAATTGAGTTTCCTAATATACAGTATGCTGCATTTAGTGGGATGACTGCTTGAAAATGTACCTGTGATGTGATATGGCAAAAGAAAAGTCCAATAAAACTGACATCTTAAAGGCAAATGCTCCTCTTTGTTGCACTTTAACCCGAGGAACCCAACATTTCAACATAAGTGCTGTTTTATTAAGTGTGGTTTGTTGAATAACAGACATTGCAGATATCGATCAGACATTTTGATACAGCTGTGAGTCAACACAATCCCTTCCTGAAAGGCCTAAATCCTCTCTGGTAATATGTGTATAAAAGACGTCACAGATTTTCTAATGTCCCAGTTCCCTTACTTGCCCTCATCCCTCACTCATCCCCTTCTCTAACCCGCTGCCCATATATCATCCTTTCCCTCCTTCCAGACTTTCAAGGCTCTTTGCAGGCCTGTTCATAAGACAGCACGCTCTGTTCTTATCCCCTGAATTCATATTTAGAATCTTCATGTAACCCTCTAAATTGCATTTCATCAGAGTAAATTCATGAGTCCTGTTTTCCTTTCTATTTTTGTACACAGCCACAGTGCATTACCACTGATGATTCTTGTTTCCTCTTCAGTCTTCCTGCTCTTGTTTACTTTTTATGAGGTAGTTATCCCCTGCAGAAGTGAGCCAGTCAAAGTGGAGCATTGTCACTGAGGGTGGGGGGGGATCTACAGGTACCTATTCTGAGAGGTTTGCTAAGCACCGCCACAGTCCATGTAGCATCTCCTCTCTCCCATTTCCATTCCTCAGCTGTCACAGAGGTAAAGCCGTTGCCATGGCCACAGCGAGCCCAGATTTAATTCCTCGAACAGGTTTCTGATTGGCTCAGGTCTTTGTTTTCAACAAACACATAGATAAAACAGACCCCCAGGCTCCCTCTGCTGGGAGAATAAACTTTGGAAATGCCACAGCCTTAAAGGATTTATTTAAAAAAAAATGTTTACACATAGTTTTCATCTGAGTCCAAACTGTTTGGAAAAAATCAGATCGAAATAAAATAAACCACATAACAAGTATGACATTTCTCATGCCCACATGAAAGATGATGGAGGTTGATTACACTGCCGAAATCAATTAGCTTGTGAACCATAATGTTCTCCCTTAATCACCGCAGTATGTGCTCTGTGTGAAATGGCCCACAGTAAGACTCATGCCTGTATATCCCCCATGGGAGTGTATTTTTCTGTGGAAGGATTTCCCACTGGACCCAAAGGAACATGAACAAGTGGCAGCACAACCTATACTGGAAGTGACAGATGAATATTCACATGTACAGTCAGTACTCATGGTCTTGGCTTTCCTAGAAGTGCCATCCTTCGGGAGTTGCTGCTAATGTGGCTCCAGCAAACTCCAAAAATGTCTCAAGGAGAGCTGTTAGCCTACATTTTCAGAGCAAGAGGAGGGAGGGAGGAGAGAGAAAATGGGGCAGAGAAAAAAGAAAAGGAGAGTGAAGAAGACGGAGGGCACTGTATATGGATGTGTGTACATTCTGTGTGTGTTTTAGTATCTGTCCTCTCCAAACATCTCCATCTTGGACTGTTGATTGAAAAATTGTTGATGTACAGCCAGTTTTCTCTTAAGTCCTTATCAGGTGTTGACATGAGGATGAACGAAGGGGAAGACGATGAGAGGAGAGAGGGTTACTAAGAGAAAACTGAGAGATGACTAGTACTGTACCATATGTTTGCAGCGATACAGGTCTCCTGGCTTGTGAGTTGTGTTGCGTTTCATTCCGGCTCTGCCTCATCTGTGCAGTCACTTCACTGTATGCAGCCAGATGTCTAAAAAATAATCTTAAACAACACTTGCCTAACCCCTGGGTATTAAAACTGATGGTTTTGAGAAGAAAAATACTGTACAGTTTAGATTGAGTAACATCATCACTGATTGAGTAAAACACCTCTAAAGATAAATACAGCAGAGTATGTGATTGATTTTAAGTGTGTTTTCATTATCACTGCTTTGGAAACTACTGCTAGTGCTCAAAATAGATTGGTGGTAAGTATACTTATTACACTAGGATCCAAGTGTTTGTGCAAGAGTAAGGTCAGAAGTTGAAAAATCCCAAAATCAAATAAAACATAGACTATTATCTCTGTATTTTAAATCATCAACCAAGTCCTTGGTTCATTCATGCCTTGCGTGTGTATGCACCGATCTGAACACACAGCTCCAACATTGCATTCATAGAACCAAGGATGTTTTCAATGAATTTTGTTATGCAATGCCACCACCTACTGGCTGATGGCTGCTTTCTAAGTTTTCCATCAATGAAGTCAACTGCTGAAAGTATTAGAACCGTCTGGGTAATGTTATCCTGCATTGCTCTGCAGTTTTGCACATAAAACACTTGTGTCAAATTCAGCTTCCCTCTGCTATATGCATTACAGCATCAATATGAATTTTTCATTTTACCTGAAGTGAAAGGTGAATCATTGACTACCTGATCTGCATCCAGTGACTGGTCCCCATAAATATGTCAGTGATTAGGGCTGGGTAACGTATCAATATTATATCAATATCCTGATATATGACTAGATATCATCCCGGATTTTGAAAATCATAATATGTGTTGTCTTTTTGTAAAGCTGTATTACAGGTAAATTGGTCATTTTCTCAACTTACGAGGCTGTTCTAGCTGTTCTATTATTGACCTTTACCCACCTTATACACATAATATCCACATTACAGATGATTATTTATCAAAAATCTCATTGTGTAATATTTTGTAGTCAAATAGTCAACCCTACAATATTGTCGCAATATGTATACTGAGGTATCTGGTCGAAAATATTGTGATGTTTGATTTTCTCCATGTTGCCCAGCCTTATAAGTGATAACAATTTCCTCTTCACAAATGTTTATACTTAAAGATCACCTCCAGACATGTTTAACATGTATGTAAATTGCTCTACTTTGAATGATAATTGTATCTGATATGTTATCTTCACAAAAATGTTCAGTTATCTTGTTAAAGGTCTATGCAGGAATTGTCAGCTACTACTTCTAAACAGTAGCACCAGTGAAACTGAAAGCCAACCCTGGACTCACTCTTGTTTATTGTTGGGTTTCCGCAATTTTAGTATCTTCCTCTTGGATGCATGCTGCTTACAGTCTGGTACCTGGTTGCTGTCCTGACCTCACCTGCATGCTGTGCCCAGGAACACTGCAAAATAAGAGAAGGGCAGAGTCTCTGCAGATAAATACACCACCACACACCTCTAATGGGTCATGGGTGATGATTGAGAGGGATTTCTTCAATATGAGTCTATACATTGTTTAAGTTTTAGGTAAATCCTGCATAGTTTATCTTTAAAATACTTTAAATGACAAATCCAGAATCTTTAAATTTAAGCTGAACTGAGCTGTTTCTACTTCACTGTAAAGTCCATCTCAGTGTGCGCAGGAGGCTTCAAGTTTCTACATCACACTCTTGCAAGGTGAATATTGGACATGATTGGCTTCCAAACTATTTGTGATGCCCTGAAAATGTGATTTTCAATGAGCAAAGAGAAACTTTCCACTTCCAGCAAATTAATATGAAAACATCCCTCTAGTGTCAACCTCTGCACGTACATCATTCTAGTGAAGGTTTAACATTCAACTGCAGGAATAAGAAGCAAACATATTTTTGAGTGGAGTGTACCATGAAATACTTGCCTGGACTGACAGGTCAGAAGCACACAGGACCAAAAAAGTTCTTCACACGTGATGCTCTTTCCTCCTCACAAAGTTTGCAGCATTGTCCAAATATAGATTAATAATTACCTGAAGCAAAATTAAAACATGTACCTTATATACCCATAGGGGAGAGAAGCTGTGAAAGTATTCCAGTCAGGCGGCACAGTTAAACAGTCATAGAGTTTATTCTGTAAGAGAGTATGGACATTATGAACATTCTAGTAACAAGTAGTTCAGTGATTCAGAAGTACTTTGATTATTACATTATATGTACAATATTTGGTCACACTTGAATTTAACTGCCTAATGCTGATACTCAACATATTATGATGTAACCACAATGCATCAGTGAAAATGTTTAATATATGAATATGACTTAAATTTAAGTTTGGGGGTATACTGTCTTTAGAGGTGTGGAAAACAAAAGTTGATAGTTGAGTATAAGCACCGGGCTTTTCAAATAAAGTGTCATCCAGTATTTAGTAACCGTTGAAACAAACATTACTTTACAAGGAAGACTCAAGAATGTGATGCTTCAACGTAATGTTGTGTGCTCCATGATGTGCTGCCTATAAACACCAACCTCAATCGACTTCATACTTTATATGTCAGGGTTCGATTGACATACTTTACAGCTGAGTTTTCTGCGACAGCTGATTGAAAATTTCTCAAGTGATGACACATTTAGAGATGTCTCAGACAATTAAGATGTAGATTTTATTGCCACAATGTTTGTTTGTTCATGAATACTGTGTGAAATCATCAATCAATACAGGACAGATGAACTCAGAAAAAAACACATCTGGTTCTTGTTTTACAAATTCTTGTGTTATCATCATGTGAAGGACAATTTCCTGCTTTCCACTGGAATGCAATGGTTAATTCCAAATATTACAGTCATTACAGCAACCCAAGGAGAGCAGACGTGTCATCTTTAATGTTACGTATTGTGTTTCTTTATAATGAGGCTGTCTTTAGGCAGACTAAAACAAAACAGGTGTTTAAAGGAGCTGGAAGGTAATTTCGAGCTGTTTCTCAGCCCGCGCTTACAGAAACTATTCTTGACCCAAATCTGCTCAGACCACTGATTGAACACATATTCAGATGGACAGACGTAAATAGAAAAAGACAGACAGGAGGAGGACGAGCAGACAGACACAATTACTGAAACAGAAACAGATGTGACAAGCAGAAAACCAGAGTAACAGAGAAACTGATCTGCATCACAGAAACTCTGTACAGTTCATCTATATCAAAACACACACTCACGGACTCACACACATGCACAGACACACACTCAGATGCACAATCGTCATAGTTATAAGGCACAAACAACACTAGACCACAATCCAAAAATAGACGTACGATACATATTCCGATAAAAATCTCTTAAATTGTGTGGAATGCTTATTTTTCCCAGAAACATGCTGCTGTTTGGAGAAAACCTGATACCTGCAATTTAGTCCTCAAACATATTTGACCAAATTGTCTTTGATCTGAGATGTAACAGATGTTTTTATGACTGCAGACAGCTACACTCACATCTGCTTCATTTTAAGTTTTCTCAAGAGGATATACCTCAAGATTGAAGTCAAAGTTCCTGAAAAGCAAATTTTGGGAAAGTAAAACAAGATTTTCCCAGACCTGTAGCATTAACACCCTGTTGTTACGATTTTGTTACAAAATAAAAACATTTTTTATATCAGATGGTGTCAACATTTATAATTTTGTGACAAACTGCAGAAAGACTAGTGTTTTGTTTTTGTTTGTTTTTTTCAACACAACGTCAACTTCAACATGTAGTAGTAAAATACTCTCTATGCAAAACATATCAGAAACATTGTCATACATTTTTGGGATTGTTGACTGTACATACATACAACCTTGAACCAGTTTCCATCTCAAAAAGTCTTCTGGAGCTTCATTTAGCTGAGCATCGACAGTAAAAACTACATAATATGACTGGTTTATGGTATAAAAAGTGCCTTGTCATGATGTGTAATCAATATATAATAAGTAGCCTATACATAAAATTAATTCCTATAAATACTCTAGATAAATATCAAACTGCGGTCCTGATTTTCGTGTTTCCGTCAAGTGTCGTTAGCAATGCTATGCTATTATACAGTGTATTACAATTATGTTCAGTAATCAAGCAGTCTGGCCACTAGACATAAATCAAATCGGTCACCATTGCTGATAAAACCAGCAAGATTTGAACGAGGGGTTTGATCCAAAATGCACCAGGAAATGGCATCTGCATTTTCAGTGACACATTTTTATAGTCGGGTGTGTAACCTAAGTTCTCAAGGGAGGATATGGTGACACTTTAACAACCTGGATCATCTCCATTTCACATACATGATGATGAACTTCAAGGGATAATTCAGATTTTTTGAGGTGGGGTTGCATGGGTACTTATTCATCTACAGTCTGTTACATACAGTAGATGTCAGTCAGCATGCCCCCAGTTTGGAAAAGCAGACTGGAAGCTAAGCTAAGCAATCTACTGCTGTGGGGAGGTCAGCAACAAAATGTATTTTAGCCACCTAAAAAAATCAATATCATTTTAAGTGTATGCTATATTGATAATATTTTCACTGCTTTACCTTTATGTCAGACAAAAAATTTTAATGTAAAAATGAACCCCATTATATTTCTGTTTTCAAAGCCAGACTCCATTGAGAAAAACAGTGATTTAGCATTGCTGGACACAGGAGCTGCTGGTCTACTGCTACCTTGAACAGTTATTTTGTTTGTGTTGTTGTGTGATTTTGGTGTTTACAGGGGTTAGTTTGGATATACCAAAGTCACACAATAACACAAACGAGCAAACTGATCGAGTCAGCGGTAGACCAGCAGCTCCTGTGTTCAACAAGCAAAAATTACTGTTTTTCTCAATGGAGTCTGGTGACTTTGATGAGAACATAGATGGGGAGAGGAGCTGTTAAGGGCTTCCCTCTGATACAAAGGTAAAGGGGTGAAAATACTCTCAAAATAGCATACATTTAAACTGATATTGATTTTTTTTTGGTGGGACTTTTTAAAGTGGCTAAAATACCTTTTGTTGCTGACCCCCATCCACAGCAGTACATTGCTTAACTTCTTTGTCGGACTCCAGCCTGCTTCTCTAAACTGGGGACATGCCAGCTGACATCTACTGTATGTAATATACTTTCGATAGATAAGTACCCCATACAACCCTGCTTAAAAAAAAAAAAAAAAAACGAACTGTCCCTTTAAGGTCTAACTTTTTTTCATGCATTTACAGCATTTTGGAGAAGACCTCTTCAATTCTTGCTGTTTACTTGAGCACTGACTCCATTCATGCAAACTCCAGTGCACTTTAATCTCATAAAATTACAGAAAGACTGGCCTGTGCCCTTTAGTCCTCCATCATATATAACAGCTTTTTCTCAGAAACAGTCATAAAGTCGAGATTAAAAAAAACAACAAAAAAACAACAACAGCTCCATTCACAAACCAGCTGGCCAACTGAATTTCGCTTTGTCAGGAAAGCTGCAGGCCGATTTGATTCAGCGGTTTCATGCCTTAGTTTTTATCTCCTCCTTTCTTAACACAGAACTTCTGTCCTAGATAAAAAAAAAGATATTAACAGTCGAGTGGATTATTACATATTAACAGAGCAATGCATCTGTACATGGCTTTCTCTCAGTATGGTATACCTGCATACAATTTATGCCTGTGTAAGTGTACATGCCAGTAGAAAAGGATATTGGCATGGAGAGGTGGGGTGTGAAGATTGTGTCAGGGGTTACACACCTTTAAGGCATGTAATCCTGTTATTTTAGGAGTGAAATTGAGTGAAAAGGGTGTTAGTTTCACTCATAGGGGTTTCTCCATCACTTTTTAATCAAGACAAGGGATAGATGGGGGCAAAAACACACAAACTCCCTTGAAAAAAAATACAGATTTTGGCCTTGACATCCCCCCAAAAAAGCGTTCTTTGCAAAAATGGAAAGAGTGTGTTTTCAGTACAAACAGCAGAGCAGCCTGATCTGAATTCAGTAAGTGTGTGCAGCTCTTATTATTCACTGCGAGCTGATGGCGCTAATTGTTTGCGCTCTTATCTCGACGCTCACACAAAAGGGAATCCTCAGAGCAACAAAATGGACAACCAGCTCTGAAAGCGCAGCGACGTCTGCTTTACATCCTGCATCATTAACAAATACAAATTTTTCACTGGGTGATTTCACTGGGGGGGGGGGGGGGGGGGACCTGCTGCCATGGTTACTGACAGCTTCTCTTTTTTTCCTCTCTCTTCTCCTCTCACTCTATCTCCATCTCTCTCCGCCCCCATAGCTAACGACAGCAGTAATATGCACTCATGTAGTCTGACAGGTAGATCTTTTCAAATTTACTGTTACACGGGATCCTGCGAGTCTGAATCCATTGTGCAGCAGGGGTGCTATTATAGATTGAGTACAACTGGGACTGTGCAGCCTTTGTGTGTGATGTGCCTGCTGCAGCCCAATCAGGAGTAGATTGTGTTTGAAGTGCTCATGATATGAGGATGAGGTTAAGGGTCTGACTCCCACTGGGACCGATGAATACATTACACCTCAATCCATGTTGGCACCCATGGCGATGAAACCTGACATTCAGTTTGGCAAAATGCCTTCTGATGCCTGAGAAAAAGGATAGGGCGATGTATTTGCATGCTGAACTCCCTCTTTTCTTTCAATCCTGTTATTTTAGCATCTTATGATTCCCTATTTGATGCATTTCAGCCAGTCTGTAAAGCACTTTGATATGTGTAGAAAGTGTATGATATAAACTCATCTTGCCTTACTTTTCCTAATGAAACTCAGTGGTTTCAGTCCCAAGATCAGAGAACAGTTTGCAAACATCAGAGACAATGAAGATAAAAACGGAAAACCAGATCAAAGATAAGAAATGTCTGCAGGGCATGTGAGTGAGGAGCAATTTTAGGTCACACTCTCACATGTAGACTAAGAAATGTCAGGTTTTTGTGTTCCTGAAGCCATTTAGTGGGTTTGAAACAGCATCAAGCCGAGCAGAGTCAGAGGCGGGTTAAGTAATGCGTCCCCTGTTAAATGAGTGGCAGCTCTCTGGCCAGAACAAAAAAGCCAGCTGAAACAGTAACACATGTAACCTGTTGCTGTTCTGCTAATTGACCACTAGGGACAGTGAGGGTGGCTGACATTACAAGATGTTTGAATTAGCAGTGGAACAAGGGGCTCTGTGACAGACAGAACAAAGAGCGCTGGTCACCACAGCAACTAAAAAAAAAAAAAAAAAAAAAGGTGGTGAGACAGGGTGACACGGGGTGAGGCAGGGAGAGACAGAGTGAGGAAATAGAAAGTTGGAGAGAAAAAGAGACAGAGCGGGCATGAAGCCAGAAATTCATCTCATTCTATCAGTCATGTGGTGATCACCGTGGTTACAACACATGTAAAACTGAATAAAAAATGTCTACCTTGCCGCCAGCCTGCTGCTGTGGTTACACGTGAGTAACAGTCACCGTGGATACCATACCGTGCTTCCCCTACACTCTCTGCATGAGTCCCTTTGAACTCTGAATGACAGAGAGAAAACCCTCCTAAAAAGCCAGGGTGACACAGTCGACTCTGTTTCCAGAGAGTGCACACTAGATGTCAACTAACACACTGTATGTCTGACTTGCCACATAATTTTTGATCCCTTCCCATGTTTGATTTTGGGGGCGGATTAAAACTCTCCACTCATGCTGCTGGAACTTTTTCATACTTACTGAATACGTGGGAAAAGCTTAGCACGTAGCAATACCTGCTAATTACAGCCTACCTGACAATATAAAATGGTGAGCTCAGTGTGCGTCTGTCTAGCTTATAATTATCAGCTACCAAAAATATAGGCTACTGTGACATTATTGCTATGGTTTCTTTAATGACCTATATGGAGCCAGGGCTGACTTCGAGTACTGCAACACTTTGAGAAGTGACAGGTTTATACTTTTGGGAAAAATGTTAGCTTGACCACTGCTTTAGACACTCAGACTGCAGGTGGGATTTAGACGATTAAAAAACCAAGTCCACTAAATTCATGTTACAAGCTAAAAGATAAAGTTTATCTTTTTAATTATTTGGGTTCTTTGATTTGTAGTTATTTTTTAAACTCTGGATGAATTTTAATTTGAAAACTCACATGTATGGACTGTACACTACATTTCTGTGCTGCTAAGGTGCAATCTTCAATATAGTTTTGAAGTCAGAAGTTTATTCCGCAGTAATATCACTTCCTGTCCCTCCTTGTCTGGAAGCTATTACAAAAAACATCCTGTTTTCCCAAACAAATTATGACTCCACCATTGTTCTGAGGGGTTGGATTCCCTCTGTGGCCACCCATGCAAGAAATGCACACAGGCGCATTACGTAAAGGTGGTTTAGATAAAAGTGTCCAGCAAATGGCAGATGCTGTGTGGAGAGAGGAAATCTACTCTTTTGTCCACAGTAACAGCGATGTGCTCCTTTCATTCTCCAGCTGGGGCCCTAGTCTGCAGTTTTAACGGACCTAAACACAAACAGTGAAAGTCACATAAGGAAGGGACCTTTTGACCTTTGCCCTCTAATTCCCACCTACAGAGAGAGAGACAGAGCAGCATCACCTGGTTAATCTGCATCCTCTTCATGTCCCTACACCCATAACTCAGCTCACTGACAGTAGTATTTGATATGGAAAGTCACTGAGTCCACTAATAACTCGAGGTGGTGGGGAGGTAATCATCTGGCTAAAATAAGAAAATAAATATCACTGTTTAGGAGGTGAAAATTATATAACACTTGCCAGGATCCATTGCACAGTTAATTTGTAAAACAATCTGCCAAAGCAGTCGAACTAACAGGACGAAATTTTAAACTAGACTTAAGGCCTCAGGAGTTCGATAGATCACACCAATTGTCATGTGTAATGCCTCGTGTTTTCTTTGGGCCAGAGAAGAGGGACATGCGGAGGAAGTCAGGAGAAGAGAGGATCTGAGTGTGTCATGTGTGCTCATAGTATAAGTTTCCCAGTGTCTCTACGAGTGTCAAATTTCATGTCATTTGTAAAACAGTGCAATCGAGGAGGAGGCAGAGAAGAAGCATCTACAGACACTGTGAGGACAGTGTAGCAGTGTGAGGACCTGGCTATGAGGAGGAATCTTCATTATTATTGCACTTGGAACCCCAGCATACTGTAGCTTACACTTGAGCTGCTCCTCAGTGAGGAGATAATGAAACCGTAACCAAAAAAGCCCACTGCCTGAAATATATGATTCACATCAGGGATCGTATGTGTGGCAGGGAGACTGACCACTGCTGAGTATCTACAATAAAAAGTGGTTTCTGACCCCATCATCCAATTTAAATCAGTGGAATTTGCCCAGAGGATAAAATCAGTAAAGTTTTTAGACTGAAAAAATAATATCTATATAACTAAACGTATTCCCAGACCAGAGAGTGTAGTAGTATTGTTATGCCTGACAGACTGCTGGAAAGTGAGCAGGCCTCTTGAGATGTGGTTGGCAGTTGCCTCGGAGTGCTGACCCAGCTGTCAGGATTCTAGGAGTCTTGTGGTTGTGGCGACGTCGTGGCGGAGAGGTGCTCTGTGATCCAGCCAGTCACCTCCTTCAGCACGGACTCGGCCACCTCTGGGAGGTCATGGTGAAGGGCGTGGTAGCCTCCATCGTAGATCTGAGGAGGAGCAGAGAGACACAGTGAGTCAGAGAGATGGGATGCACGCAACAAGGAGCTCCAAAACAGTTATCTGAAGCCATTTGGGGAACATCAAGTAAAACGTTCATCCTCTTTTAAAAAAAACTGTCTGTCAAGGCTGTCAAGAGTCACAGCTGAGACAAATTTATCTTGCTTACCTAAACCTACAGGGGAATAATAAAACAGGAAATAAACAGATGTTTTTCTGTGATCAACACATTTCCTGACAGATGATACACTAATCACTTCTCCAATAAGACATGTGATAAACAGTCCCCGTCCTCATGAACACCACCTGATTTATTAGAAATGAAGAACAGAAAGATCAGAATTAAACAGAAACGCCCTTTAAATCTCTTCTCTCTTTTTACTCCTCTCACCTCTCTTTTCATTATTATTTGCCAGCCCTCATACGATAACCCATGTGCTTGAAAAAAGAAAAGCGTGTGAACTTCCCTGCATATTTTTCTTTTTAAGGAACAGGACAACTACCCTATGTAAAGAACAATGACTGACCGAATACATGACACATTAAAACAGGACTGATGTAGAACTCAAAATGTTAACTGCACCGGTGTTAGTCTAAGCACATCAGATAATTAGTAACATTAACCGTAAAATAAGAAACCAAAGTATATCAGTATGTGACTGCTTAACTCTCATATTGACATAGTTTTCAAATAACCTATATCAGCATAAAAAATGTCCTAAAATTCAGTTATGGCTTTTGGTTTTGGCGTCCCACCCCAAGATTTTCCATCACCCCATCTGGCCACCACTGTGAAACATTTCTGGGGGTGCCATTAGTGTGTAGAGCGCTGAGGCTGAAACATTTTATTAAATAATACACTTTAATGAAATAGAACTATGTTACATATCCACAGATATCTTTTACAGCCAGCAAAGCTTCATTCAGGCACTGAGCTGCATATAAGGTGAGTGTACTGAACTGAGTTTCATGTATCAAAGGCAACAGCAAACACTTTTACACTGCTTGAAGCTGCACCAGTGGAGTGTAATTTTTAAAATGCCAGAGGGCAGTGTGATACATTGTTTTCTAATGTTTTGGTATTATATCAAACAAGTCCATAAAAAAATGAACAGTGTGAACAAAATGAAGCAGTGGCTACTGGATACAAGTTTGCATCACCGTGGTGACTGATTTTCTTTTCTATTTTACCAGGCAGTTCCACTGACAAAAAAATAACTTTAAATAAAGACAAAAAAAGACAAAAACCTCATCCCCACCTTGATTTTCTTGTCTGAGCTTGGCGCGTTCTCATACATCATCTTGGAGCCTCTGATGTCGCAGAGCTTGTCAGCGTCGCCGTGCAGGAGCAGGAAGGGCCAGCTGATGGACGGGATCTCCTTCTCGATGCGCGCCGCCGCCCCCATCAGCTGCATGCCGAACGACACCCGCATGCCGCCGTGGAAGTTCAGCTCATCAGTGTCGTATGCCTCCACCTGGAGAGAAAGAAAGAAAGGAAAAAGTTTGACGGGGCAAAGTGGACGATGTTTATCACACTTGATGCAGGACTCATTAATCTCTTAATGTAACCATAGAAACTACAGTTTGGCATAACATATTTTGTTGGACATTTAGAAAGCATTGCTGTAGGGTCTGGTTTGCATTAAACATCTATGTTTAGCAAGCACAACATTTTGTAGTTTAATCCGAATATGGAAGAAAGCCAAGAGAGTAAGAACCTCCCTGAGAGCAAATAGGGCCAAGGATGGAGTAAGGAGTAAGTAAGTAAGTTTTATGGAAAGAAAAATAAGAGCCAGAGAAACAGAGAGACCAGAAAGTAGATGTGACACTTAAACATTCGTGTAGATCAATAGCAGACGACACACCCTGTTTTTCCTTACATTAAACATGAATACTTTCAAGTTCCATATGTGCTCTGACATAATTCACACACACACACACACACACACACACCCACACACCCATTTAGATTGATCTTATAAAAACACAGCTGAAGGCCCACTCTAATAGAAGCAGCTCCTCTGAGGCCACGTGCGCTGCTGCTTTGAATAACGAATGACTGTAAGCTGAGACGTGAAACAACGCAACCTGTTGAGCAGCTCAGAGGAGTCAGTGATACTCAGAAACACTGTCCTGAAGGTGAAAGTTTTCCTTTGATACTGTGATAACACCATATAACAAAAAATAATAAATAACACAATACAAATCATCATAGTGTCACATTTTATGTCACTGTGAAAAAGGTAAAGTTACAGTAAATATCCAGAGAGGAGGCTTTGAAGTTTCTCATAAAAATGTTAATGAAAGGCTATATTTGCTCCTCACATCAGTCAAGCTGCAGTTTACAGCCGTATCTGTCCAGACTCATATAATATACATTGGGTCTTTTATAGTGAAATGTTAGTTATCACTATATTGACCTGTATGATTCCAGTGAATAATTTCCAGTGAGAAACATCCTGTCTTCACATGGGGAATATTTTTATACAGTAGTATAAAACAGTACAGAGGACTGATAGAGAGCTTCAACACACGGTGCAACGACAGAGAATGTGGTTTGCTGTACAGACTGTGAAGCCCCTTAAGGCTAATTTTGGTTGTGATATAGTGATATATGAACAAAATTGATTTTAATTTGACTTTAGTACGTTTTCCTCCCTGAGAAACAAAGTAAAATTAATCGTATGTGTTCTCATGCTTGGCCAATAAAGCAGGTTCTTATTGAACACAATGCTGGAGCCATGACTGTTGACAGTGCTTCAAATATGGATGTTGCTGCAAAGAAGCTACATGTTCTTAAACACAGATGCTTCAAACACATCTTCAACCCGGCAGCACAGAAGATCTGTACAATCAGCACAGTTTCAAGGAGGACACCCAAGATTAGTGTCACCAATTCTGTATCTGACTGAATGTCTCCCCTTCTGTTCCTGAGTAATGGACTGAAAAGTGTTTTTGCACAGCATTATGATGTCACAGTGAAGTTGACCTTTGACCTTGTGGATATGGAGTGTCATCACCTTATCATTTTATCCTATTTGATATTTGTGTAAAACTTTGTCATAGTTAGCATATGAATTCTTGGGTTATGGACAAAAACATATCTGTGAGGTCACAGTGACCTTTGACCATTGACCACCAAAATCAAATCAATTCATCCTTGAGGCCAAGAAACTCCCTCCAGGCATTCCTGAGATATCGTGTTCACAAAAACACAATGCCTCCTGCTGTGGATGTTGCTGGTGTGGAGGCATAAAAATCTTTAAAGAACCTTTCTTCTACCAGTGATTCGTGCAGGTTTACTTCCTCCAACAGACTGTGGGATGCACAAGTAGCAGGATGTGGGATTCTATTGTTGTTGTTAAACTGTTTCTGAAAGACTGACTTTGGTGTGTCAATACTTTCAAAAACCACAGAATACATCTACATGCACATGTACGTGCAAACAGAGGTGTGCAGACGTGCCTGCATGTGTTTGTCTCTTCTGTGGTTCATTCAAAACACACACAAACAACCAAATACGGGACACACCTAGAGATTCTGTCTCCTTGTCCTGTAGGTGACACAGTACATGCACCTGTTTTTATAATTACAAACAACACAATACAACCCACCCAAAATATCACACGCACACACACACTTTGCTTGATTAGATAACACTGACTATTTGCGGTTTGGAAAGGATTCAAAGCAAGTATTGTAGGGTGGACTTTCCTCCTGGGACTGCATGACTTCACCGAGTACACATAAAACACACACGCACACACCCCCCCCACCTCCGTGACCTTTCGCCTAATTTCTGCGACACCCATACCTGATATTTAAATCACAGATAACAATGCAGCTCTCCCACCCACCAACACACACCGACATGTGTCTCTCACCTGCTTCTTGTCCCGTGAGACCCATTTGGAATCGATGGAGCCCAGAGTGAGTCTGGGCAGCATGTGGTTCAGGACCTTCGCCAGGAAAACCTGCAAACAGTGAGAAAACAAAACACGCCGAGCGTTTCAGTTTATTTTCACACATCAACACCTCCCTGATGAATGTTTCCATCTCTCTCTGTTTTTTTTTTTCTCGCCATCTGACAAGTGTTACAAAGAGATACAGTCATGAACATTTTGAGTATGTACTGTATGTGTGTGTTTCTACTGTGTGTTTATGCCTATTGTTCCTGCATGAAACTGCTCACAACAAGGTCTGTGGATTATCTTGAGTAAGTGGTCATGATTCCTGGAAAGAGACATTGCTGTTAAGTTTTCATATGCATTTTATTGGCACTTTGAGTGCCATCTAGTTCCATTATATTGGAGAGAAGGCAGACATCTCTATGGCTAATGTCTCAAACACTTCACATCAAAACAGTCTAAACTGATAAATAGCACTACAGGTAAAAGGAAAAATATGTATTTTTGATTTTGGGATGAACTGTCCTTTAAGAAAAACATTTCTTCTTGTTAAACATGCTCATAATTACAAAAGTGAGTCAGTGTTTGGCCTTGACAGTTGGACACACTTGTGTCTGTGATTCAGCAAGAGACAGCTAATGCTGCTCAAGTGGCACTTACACTGATTCTTGCCCTTGAAACACACAAAATAAAAGGTGTCAGTATTATAGTCATCACCCACAGCAGGGCTGAGTGGAGTAAGACGAAAGACTCCTGGGTTAACTGAGTACTTGACTGAATAGTAAGACTCAATTATGGAGGAAAGAGAAGAGGAAAAGAGAGAGCAAAACAGTGAAGAGCAGTGGAAAGAGTAAGTGGACGAGCGATGGTGCTGTACCTTGAACGGTGTGGCCGAGTCTGGGTTCATCTGGACCATTGGAGCTATAAGAGCCACTCCGGCAAAGTCATTGGGCCTCTCACAGGCGGTCAGGATAGAGATAGCACCACCCTAAAAAAGACAAGGCACAGAATATATTAAATATATTTGACATATTAAAGTCTTCTATTGTTTAAAGTCAATGGAATGATTTATTAAAGATTTATACTTTATACATTTATACTTCTGCGTCAAATCAATGCCGTACCTACACCATGTTTATTTTTTTGTAAGCTGGTATCATTTCCCTCAGTGGAAACAAAGCTTTTACTCACTTTACTTTCACAGATAAGAAACAATAAATTATGAAGACAATAAAGCCTCCACAAAATAGCATTTTATGAGTTATAATGGAACCGAATTTTGTAATGTTACCTTTGTTAAATGTTGCTGTTGTCCCTGGCTTCATATGAGTAGAGGAAAAGTCTGCTAGCTGCTAGGCTAATTCATACAATGTAAAATGCCATAGGCTTGTGCTAAAAACATTAGCATGTTGTATTTGTGGGGAAAATGTGTCCAAATGCTACATGCGTAGGCTACAGCATAGGGTCTGCTGCACAAGTATAAATCCCCCTTTAGAATAACAATCTGAGCCTGTCAGTGGTAAAAACAAGCACATTTAGTGGATGTAAACCCCAAGTGGTTACATAGCAGCCCGTTTTGTGGCTACCGGCTACAGCAGTCCTGCTCAATTCCAAATCAAACCTACCCTTTAAAACTAGAAGTCGCAGGCAGCCTTTCAGTTAATTGGTTCATAGTACACAAAGTAGGTCTACATATTTTTGCATGATAGGAATTTATCTGACACAGAGCAGCCTGAGATAAGGGCAATACTAGAATGGAGAACATGTTCCAATGAGAGGAAGATGATATGAGCTTCTCCTTCAGTCTGTAATAGAAGACAGGGACAGGGAGTGTCTTTTGTGCAAAGTAGGTGAGAGGTTCTGATGCGGGGAGCAGTGGGAAAACTCCTCAGAGGTCAAGACGAGCATAAAACAATCCATCTTTTGTTTAGGCAGTCGTGAATTTCCACCCAGTTCTTTTGTTGCTGCTGCTCTACACAGACTGGGAGAAAGATGCTAGTGAGAACCCACCGCCCGTAGGGCAAAACGTGCACTGTGTAGCTGCAGCGAACAGCAGCACGAGGCCACACCTTGGCACCCATGCTGACATTTGGGATTGTGATTTAAATCCTGTGATGTAGGGCCATGATAATTAGCAGCTCGGTGGCGGCCAAGACTCAAATCAATTCGCCATGGTTCACTTTGTCGTGGTCTCTCTCCGCATATGCAACAAGTGCAAGTGTCTGCGTGGGTGCACACAGACAGACACACACATGAGCACGGCGATTCTGCATGGGTGAATCTGTCCCTCTCTCCGTCTCTGTCTCTGGAGACTAATTGGCTTCAACTTTGTTTATGTGAGCGTTCTTTGTCACTTGTGTGAATATTCATCAGGCTGGGGCCAATGACAGGCTCACTTCACGAAAAGAGGCACCAAAAGACAAAACATTTCCCACCAGAAAATCTCACTTTCTAAAGCACACAGGCACACACTCACTCGCTGCATATGCCCACACAAACACACACACACACAGTCAGAAGAAGAGGCTGCCTAGCTCCATCTCTTGTTTCTCCCCCTTATACTCGTATTCCAACAGACTATTAAAGACAAGCTTACACTGCAATGTCCATGTGTAAACACCAGGACGCACACACACACAAACCTGGGCTGCACAATATATCGTTTTTTAAAATCGTCATTGTGATGTCAAATTGTGCAATAATCACATTGTGAAAGACTGTGATACTGCACTTTTAGTATAGTACTAACATACTCAATTACATTTTGTCTGTAGGTGTATTTTGCCTGATACACACCATATGGCCAATCAGACAGACAGAGCCCTTGCCATCAGGCATCGTCTGTCAAAGACTTCAATGACTGGTGTCAACAGAATAGCCGACATGCTTTCATTAACCTCAAGTTCTGAACCTGAGGAAGTTAGTTAGCCCAGCAAAACATCAGGACATTCAAATATTTTAGCATACTTGTTCTACATGTTAGTTCAAATGTCCTAAAACAGCTACCAGTACATGATTACATTAGGTTTTAGTATAATATTAACTCTCACTGGGAGGAACTTAAACAGCTGTAGGTAGTAAAAGCAAAGTCACAGCCAGGGTGAGGGGCAGTAACTGCACCTGCTGAGGTAACATCCTCCTGACAGCCAACTCTGACATCACCCCAAGTCACTCACTGGCCCTCTCATATGTCGACTGCCATTTCTGGCTTCTTCCCTTGTCGTTTCAGACAAACCTTGATGGAACGGCCCACTTTTCAAGATCTCTAAGGCTTTCCAACGAGCTCACGATTCATCATCTGATGAAAAGTCATGGAAACTTGTTGTTGGAACAATACAGTGACTTTGGCAGCTTGATTACACAACAGTTCAGCTCAATATCTCAATGGGAGCAGTAGCGGTAGTCTTTCTCAATAGGACCGGTAGAAAAGTGGAAGTAAGTCTCTACTGCCTTTGCTTACTTCTGCTCGAGGAACACACAGCTTAAAAAGCCCCTAATTTGCAGACAGGAGAGACAGCGTGGTAAAAGAACAGTTACTGTGCAAGTCTGAGTCAAGAACTCAGTAGACTTTACTATCTATTTATCTACTGGAAAAAATATCATTATCATGATACTGAAAAATGTTATCGCATATCGCATATTCACAGAAAAATTTTACATTCGAATGCTGAAATTGCCCCTGGATGATTTTAGCATCCTGAACTGGTTGATCAGCTCAACACATCGAATTCCGGTCAATTATAACAAGATGACGCAATGTAATTTGGTACAGAAGCCCATTCTGGGTCATGCCCTTACACACAAGAGGCAAACACACACACACACACACAGACACTGTACATTTTGTCAGTGGGCTTCAGTGATAGAGAGTGCGAGATAAGTGTGAATAGGGAAGAGACAGAGACAGAGAGAGAAAGAGAAAGAGAAAGAGAGAGTGCGGATTGGGACAGAGAAGCTCTTTAAAAAGCCGACTAGAGGCCTCCCTACGCATTCTCTCTCTGAACTTTGGTTGAGAGGATGAATACTTGTATTGTATGCCTGTCTGCTGACAGTGGGTGGACTTGAACTGTCAAAAATTCCCTGAGGAGCGAACATTCTGACATCATATGGACTATACAGCTAGCATACTGGCATTGCAAGGTCTAACGTTGTCAGTTTCCCCATAACAGTCAGGAGACACCAAGAAGCCTTTTTGTTAAACAGCAGTACGTTCAATAAAAATCCAAAGACTTGGATTCAATGCTCTCCGATTAAACAACGTGAAGCTATTCACTTAAAGTAAACACTGATGAACAGGACAGAGTGGGAGAGTGACGAGGTTACACACAAAAATGGTGTGATAAAAAACAAAGAAAAAAGTGAAATATTGTATAGTGTGAGAAGAAACTGAGGGAGTAATTTATACAGAGAGAAATGGAGGGTTCACAAGTTGAATGAATACATTGAAGGCCCTAAACAGTGACAAAGCATTACATAAAACTCTGGCACCAAGGAAGTAGGACAAATGAGGCTCGGCCAGAAGCACTAAGAAGGAGAGAGATGAGGAAGAGTGAGGAGCCAGAGCTGAAGGCATTTGTCAGCACTCCCATGGGCGGCTACGGCACTGGCAAACTGTTCAAACAGCTTAAACAAATAAGATTCAGAGGAAACTGTAAGATAGAGATAGTCAGTGTGGTGTATCAGAAACAGAAACTACAAATGTGTATTGGCAATTTATTTTGTCAGTTTTAATCATTTCACATTTTTATTCCCTTATTTATGTTCATGTGTTTTGTGAGAACTGATTCTTCTTTTGGAGATGATAACTTTTCACATCAGCTCGCAGCACTTTCAAAATGTTATATTTTAATAATTCACTTGTTTTATTGCAGGAGAATTTTTAACAAGACTACAAATTTACAGTCAATTTGCATGGGAAATTGGAATTTCTACATTTCCACATGGAAATTGGAACTTGAATGTGCCCTGAAGACCAATTTACAACTTGGAAAGTTCAAGAAATCTCACCATCCAAACCTGAAAATCCAATATGGCTCCTCTGTGCATCAACAGCAGTGAAAGCTGTAGTAATATACTGTTTATGAGAACTTTTGTCTTGTTTATGTCTCATTAAAACAGGCATACACACAGTCCTGTCCAACTTGTGACATGTTGCTACAGTATATAGTGCACAATGCAGCGCCATACATTGAATTAACTGGTATTGCTAACAATAGCTAACCTGGTTTGAACTGGTAGCTGACAACATCTTGGTTGAAAGGTGATCAACTTGGGTGTGATGTCATTCCCAGCTCCGACCTCTGACTTTCGAGGTAAATGAAATGCATACATGCCATGTTGGGATGCTAACATGCTCACAATAACAATGCTAACACGCTGATGTTAAACAGGAATAGGATGTATGTGATACTACTTCCTGTTTACTACATAGTGCACTATATTTACTATTTGCCGTTTTGAGTAATAATTACATATATCCACTGTACAGTGCCCTCAAAAAATTCCACAGTAGTTAGCAGTGTCAATGGCATGTACACTACTAACTACTAACAATACTGCAATGCAAATGTTTGGTCATTTGTACTGTCAATATGAGTCATATTAACTGATTAAATTTTACTTTGGACCACAGTAGTGGGCTGACCAACAGACATTAGTCCAGCCAATAGCCTTTCTAAAAATAATATAATGCTAAAGAACCCCACTTAAGTATACATTTATCGGAGGAGTGTTGGATATCTTTCTTCACTAAATCACACCACACTGTGGCTGGACTCTGCCGCTAACTGACTGGTAAATCCACAGTCTCCTCAGGATGTTATCATTAGAGCATCATCTCTGCACATACTGTAGAATCCACAGGGTGTTTGTTTGTGTTGGTCGTGTAGTTTTTGCGTCATGCTGGCCCCGTTAAACAAAGATTCATACAAGCGGAGCAGCTGAGGAAAACACTAAAAGAAACAGGATGAGGAGTCACAACACCGGGAAGCTGGGAAATGAAGCCTGTAAAAACACACTGACTGAAGGTTTGAATTGGGTTGGGTTTCCCAAACTTTAGGTCTGGGTTTTATTTGTTTCCAAGGAAAGGAGAGAAGAGGAGATGAAAAGGAAGAAATGCTATAAAAGAGGAAGGATAGGGAGGATAAAATGAAGTAGGACAAAAGGAGGATAAAGAAAGAAAATGAGAAAGTTAAAGCAAAACAATTGAAAGGGGAACTGTGGAGGAAAGGGAAGACACGAAATGAAGCAGGTGATGATAGGACAGGTGGACTGGCTTACATAACAGCACAAAACAATCGTCTGACGAAATGACACAGATGGAGAGATGGAGAGAACCAAGAGAAAGGAGGGAAGAGGGGATGAGAAAAAGACGAGTGGAGAAGGAAGAAATGAGGAAGGTGGTGCTGTACTGTGACTTCGGTCAGCTCTGCCTTAGTATTTACAGACTCTGATGTCTAAACAGCTCAGCCTCCATCTGGGATCCTGCAGTTTAATTTACACAAAACTATTTGCGTCTGCTCTTCTGGAACCTCAGATTGTTTTGAACGCAGCATCAGTCTTTATATAAATACAGCGCTGCTGTACAGTAAAGAATGAGCCATAAAAGGTTTGCAAAAACAGACTCAAATTTAATGCGAGTGTCTTCAGTGGAAGACAGTTTTATGTAAAACACTCAGCCTACAGGCTCCACAGCAGATAACAATATTTGGGTAGTAAAAACAATGTTAAACAGAGGATTGGAGCACTGAATCCAAACAAAAGACGTTCAGTCGTGATAGCAAACAGCCTCATACACACACTAATCATAAAATGATGTGGTGAATCCATTAAGCACTCATGTTTTTCTCACTTTCTAATAAGCCATTAATTCTGCATACACAGATGACAACAAAGTCAATGATGAAATCTAATGGGGTTCTCTCTTTACAAGTCTGAGAGTGAAAGTGTTAGTGAGTCATTATTAAATGGTTCTGACAGAGATGATTTTCATACAGAAATAGTTTGGTGATTGGTATGATTGCATGCATTCTTCCAATTTGAACATGTTTGTAGGGGTTTGAGAAAACGGGAATATCTTTAATTCTTGTGATTACATGATCATGAATTTCTGCAGGGACTGACAAGCTATTAAACAATGGATCTTGTTCCAGATGCTCTGCAGCTCTTTCCAAACAGGTAACAGGTCTTCCCAAACGTACTCTCATACAACCATTTGTATGATGTCTTACAAAAACACACAGTTCATATAATATCTTATGAATTAGCACCCCTTAGGCCAGGTTTAGAAAGAGCATCATGGTTTGGCATTGTAACGTGACATGAACTCAACACTGACTTTTAGTCTCACACAGCATGAACAGCAGTCTCCTGGGTCAAAGTCCTATGTTTGTTGGGTTACATTTCAGTAAAGTGTCATGGTTGGGCGTGACGATGCGACATCATGTATGCGTGTAACTAAAATCAATTCACACTTGACTTTTGGTTTCAAATAGGGCATGAACCCCAGTCTCCTGGGTTAAAGTCTTGTGTTTGTTTGACCTGTCTGCCATCCAGACTGCCTCCCTACGTGGACTTTGCTCTTTATATTACCTGCCTTCAGTGCTCCAGTCATATGATGGATGACAGCTTGTAGTGTATAGGTCACATGATCACAGCCTCCTTCCTCATGATTACATGAGTTATACAACTTATAGTGCATTACTTTTTGTAGGTATAAGTATGAACAGTGCATGAGAACAGCCTTTCCTAAAAATTAATTTAAAAAGCTAACTATAAGTAAAAGCTAATGTTGTGCTGAGGGAGTACACACACCATGGAAAGGCCACATTTGCTCTTATTAATGACTTATTACTGTCCTGAAGTATTAATTAAGTATTTATTAACATTAATAAAGCCACTTAACATGATAAACCTTGTATAAATTATGCTTTAATAGACTGAGTTACTTTGAAATTAAAAGCTGGACGTATGGAACGTATAAAGGATCCAGTCTGTGAAAGTGTGCTAGAGGCCCAGTTTGTGAGATTTGGGGGAATCTTTTGGCAGAAATAGTATCTAATATTTATAACTATGTTTTCATTTATTTATAATCACCTGAGAAAAAGAATCGCTGTGTTTTTGTTACTCTAGAATGAGTTGTTTACATCTACATACAGAGTGGGTCCTCTTCTACAGAGTTCGCCATGTTGTTTCTACAGCAGCCCAGAATGGACAAACCAAACGCTGGCTCTAGAGAGGGCCATTCATGTTTTCATGTGTCATGGTGGATCTCCTACAACCTTGACAGATGAGAGAAGTTTCCCTGGTTGCAATCTGCAACCTCACTGCTTGATGACACTAAATCCTACACACTACACCTTTAAATACTTTTCCACTAGCTATATATATATTTGCAAACAATGTAGATCTCGTTTTTCCTCAAAGCTCGTCATATCTGCCTAAAAAACCCTTTTGTTTTTCTGGAATCCAACAAGCCCACTGAATCGCTGCTGTGCAGCGAGATAACAAGGCTCTGTGCGTCTCATGGCAGAACAGTTCTGTAATGAATTTGCATTCATCCTCTGTGTTCTCTGCTTGAAAAGTCTCTTCCAGCTGTGAGCAAAAATATTAAAAAACTGTATTTGTGTTTGTCCTGAAATGCCTCTGACTTACGCAGGTGGTGCAGACTACACTCTGTTCAGAGAAGCTCTTGTTTTGTGTACAGTGAAGTTAGCATCTTCCTTATACAACATGAGATACTGCACTCTAGATATAACTGCACACATCAAAACATTTGTGTGTTCTGTATGAATACAGAATCTGAGCAGCTTGTTCATCTGACACAAATGATTAAATGTGAGTACAAGCTGACTGGACTTGAGAGTAATCATTTATTACATAACTCATCAATACCGTTTGTGTTCTGTTAGCTGTACTAAGAGTTAGTGGGTCACTGAGCACAACAGTGAGAGAGGCTGTGCTGTTGAATGCAGCTCTGTGAAAAACTGAATAAACTTATCGGTTAATAGTTCCCTGGCCAGCGTTGATGTTTTTTGTGTCCAGGCGTTGTAATTGTAATTTTTCTCAATGAAAATTCTGGTTGGACTCTGTGTCTGTATATTTCATAAAGCCATATTTTAGACTCTTCAAAGTCTGTTTGATGCAGTCTGCACTGAATTTAACACAATTTTAATTCCCTATATTAAACTCTGTTAAAGCAAATGGGAAATTAATAATTCATTAGATATGGGTTTGTAATTGTAACTGTTTTGTTCCATGTTAAAACATGTTTACTGCACAAAACAGCATGCAGCACCTAACATGTAGCTGAATATTACATTTAAAGGCACAGTAGTTCAGTGATTAGCACTATGTGGAGTTTGCATGAGCTCCTCATGTCAGCATGGGTTTTCTCCAGGTTCTCCAGCTTCCTCCCACAGTGCAAAGACATGCAGGATAACTGGTGACTCTAAATTGTCTGTAGGCGGAGCTCTCTGTCTCTGTATGTCAGACCTGTCCAGGATGTACCCTGCCTCTCCCTCAGTGACACCTGGGCTCCAGCACCTCCCATGACAAGTAGTTGCAGATAATGGATGAATGAATAAATTGAATGAATGAATGAATGAATGAATGAATTACCGTATGGAGGCAGAGTCAGGAGGCCATTAGCTTAGCTTAGCATTAAGACTGGAAATAGAGGGAAACAGCTAGCCTGACTCACCCTAAAGTTCAAAATCCATATATATATATACTGACTGTAAAAACACAATTTATGATTTAAAAAGGAGTGATGTGTTGAAAATATTTTTTGAAGAAAACAATGCTTCTGTGCTAAGTTCATCTGGCTGTAGTGCTGGTTGCCTGGCAACCTCACTGTGGTGAAAATAGAGAATGTGAAGTTGACGTCACTTTGTGTTAAATTGTTTTGGATGGGGGATCCTCTTATGAGGATCACGCTGTGTTACCAGTGCCTACTACAGTGATCAAGCAGCTAATTGGACAAACTAATTAATCTCAACAACATAGAACCATGTGACTTGTCAACACATGGTTGAATAACAAACTACGATGCACTTCCTCTATTCACATACCGTGAACAATCTTGTTTCTGGACTGAGAGCATAGACCTTAATAACAGAGATAACAGAGAGTAACAGAGTGCAGTTCTCAGAAGATGGCACCCCTGTCCCACATGTGGTGATGTACCATCACATTTTCTATAGCCTACCCAAGACAGTCACTGCTACTGTTGTTCAAGCAGAGATAGTTACAATAATTCTGATAACTGATTAATTGTTTAAGGGCCAAAACACTTGCTTGTAAGGATCTGGTGCTTTTGTCTGTTTATATCTTTGGAAATTTATTATATTGAAGTTTTGGAATGTTAGACGTACAAAACCAGTTAGCTATTTGAAGATGATACCTTTGGCTGTGATAAATTTGGTAAATAGGTTCGAAATTTTGTAAAATATGGTTATGGTTCAGTGAGAAGACACACATTAAATATACAACAACACCTAACAACCTATTAGCTTAGCTTAGCACAAAGACTGTAAACAGGGAAGAACTGCTAGCCTTGCGCTTTGCGTAGTAACAATCCACTTACCAGCACATGTAAAGCTCTCTAGTTAGCATGTGCTTCAGAGATGCTGGTTGGTGGATTTTATAACCACTGCACATTGTCAGGCTAGCTTCTCCAGTCATTGTGCTAAGCTAAGCTAGCCAGCTGCAGGTACAAATTTATGGGAGTGATGTTGATCTTCTTGTGTAACTCAGAGAGCAAATAAGTGTAGTGCCCAAAATGTAAGACTAAACTAAATAATGAATCAATTCATTGAAAAATAATCAATAGAATCTAAAAATTATACTATATTATTCCCACTGAAGAAAACATTTATGTACATAGAAAACATTAGGACATCTACTGCTGTATTTCCCATAGTTTGTACTCTTGGAAGCCTGAAATTGAGGATAAAGGTGAACACACAGTATCGATACATAAGGTCACTAGAGCATTACATTACAGGACATGACACATTATCTAGACTCCTGGACTGGCACACTGTCTGTTCTCCGTCAACAAAAACACCCACATTGCCCTTGAGCAGGTCACTGAACCTGCAACTGCTCTGTTGGAGTTTTTCAGTGACCAGCAGCAGCAGCAGCAGCTGCTGCAGGCTGTGCAGAATCTGTGTCACTGTGTAAAAGGTAAGTTTAGTGAGAAGAGCCAACTTAGCAAACCTTCACTGAACTGTTTCCCTGCAGGTGGAGGTGAAATCTGTTCCTTGTACAGAAATGATTTGTGTGGTGCTTCTGTCCAAGCCAAACTAAAGAAAATATTATTAAAAGCAGGGTGTCAAAGCATTTCACTGCATGGAACTGCCAGTAATATTAAAACCCCCTGATTCTATTGTTATTCTGCCGTCACATTTCATGCAGAACACCATGCTCTCTGGTTTTTCATGGCTGACTATTTTGGGACATGAACCACTTCATACTGAAAGAAGAGCGTGTGCCATTTTTTCCATTTGAATATCACGATGTCGAAGAAAACCTCTCAACACTGATCTCAGTATTTTTCTTTCCTGTGCTTGAACCAGGCTTGCCCTTCAATTTCATGCAGCTGTCTCTCTGTGAGTCTGAGTCGAGCACACTGTACCGAGAGCTCTGAAACAATATAATGTCATTTCACACCAAACAAAACAAACAAACCCAGACGGCAGCCAACGTTTCAGTATCCTCAGAGCTATTATTTGAAAAACAATAATGTGATTAAAATAAAAACATAACCCAAAGACTGACCCACAATTTAAACTGCAATTACAGCAAAATACAGCATGGGGAGTATCCTACCATGGAGTGACCCACAATGAAGATGGGCAGGTCTGGGTGGCGGGACTTCATCAGGTCAACGTGCTGCAGGGAGTCTCTGATATAAACCTGGAAGTCTTTGATGTTCATCCTTTCTCCTTCACTCTGACCATGGCCAACTGTGTAGAGAGAGAGGGAAGCAGAGGAAAATACTGGTGTGAGGAAACTGATACTGCTGCAAGATATTTATTGAGACCTTTTTAATACCTCCAAATTGAAAAAGAAAACAATACTTGTGGCAAACACTTCTTCTTTTCCAGGGTTAAAGTGAGAATCACAGTCACTTACTTAGCAGGCTGTCATGAAATTATCACAGCTCAGAGATACAAAATAAAAAGACAACATGCAGACTAAACAAAAATGCAAATGAACACCTTACTTAGACTTGCAGAGACAGACAGTGTGAGACATTTGTACCCCATTTTAGATCTTGACATGGGAACACAGGGGACATGTCCCCCTCAGTATGCAGAACATGTGCATTTGTCCCCACCAATAGAAACACTATTATTTTGATGAAATTAAATACATTTATACCATTAATTAATGCAGAAAAGGCACATATTGGTGCATAAACTTTTCAAGAATGCAGGAAGTTTGACACTAAAAATTTTCTAGCAAAGAACCCCTGTTTGATATGTGTCCCCTTCAGTGTTGAAATGAAACCTATGCCCTTGGATCTTCGTTTGGATTGACTGCAACTCTTGGTGCATTCCATTTACATTGGTAAGTTGAAATTTCCGAGTTCCTAGATGGAAATTTTAAGTGGAACGCCCACTGAAGTTGGATTTCCAACTCAGGAGTCGGAGGAGCCTCAGCAACCCTGACCTCAAAATCAAACATGGCTGCTCTGAGCATCAACAGAAGTGAAACCTGCAGTAATATACAGCTTATTAGCACTGTCTTGCTCGTATCTCATTAAATAATTCGTACACACAGCACTGTCCAACTTCTGTCTGGATGTGTTGCTACAGTGTTTGCATGAGGAAAATACAGCATAATTCTTTGTTACCAACTGATAATGCTAACAATGGCTAACCTGGCTTGAACTGGTTATTGCTAATAACAACTTGGCAGCGTCCAGGGCTGAAAAATGAAGCCAACACATAAGTGCCAAAAACAGCCACTTGAGGCTGGCCCTTGAAGCCAGTCAGTTTTGATTAACCCCTACGTTAAAATGTCAAACTTTACAGCAGAAATAAACATGTTGACAGCGAGGCACAAAAAATGGTTTTAGACTCTAGAGCTAATTTCGGGGGGTAAATTTGTATATAACTCACACATTTACAGCTTAAAGTAAAACATAATTAGTACGAGCTGCAGCTTCTCAGTGAGATCAATCCCTCCTCCACAGCTACACCCTCTCGCCCAAATACATTCAGTTCTTCAGGCTTCAAAACATGAGTCCACAAACCAATTTGTGACGCCACAGCAGCTGTGTTCATTACTTTTATAGTCTGTGTTTTTGATTTGTTGTACTTGACTGCGGTCAACTTGAGTGTGATGTCATTCCCAGCTCCAACCTCCGACATCCGGTCTAAAGGAGCAAGGCACGATCAAATAAGGGAATTGGCATGTACACCTGGATTAGGGTGAGAGCAAGAAGGAAGGGAGAGAAAAAAGTGGGATAGAGGACAGATAAAGGGGTAAGGAAAAGAAAGGAAGACGAAGGAAAAGTGAAGTCAAGAGAAAATGGAGGGAAAGTAGAAGTGAAGGAGGAGGGGTGAGAGGAGGAGAGACAGACAAGAAGAGACAGAGACAGGAGAGAGAAATTTGACTGACAGATGGAGAGGAGGAATAAATATGAATATGCATGTGTGTGTGCATATATAGATTGTGTGTGTGTGTGTCTTCTCATCGAGCTCTCTGCAGCAGTGGGTGAGAGGTGAGGCAGGTTGCCATGGCGACCATTGAACCAATAACACCGCCGAGCTCCTAAACATTCACATGTGCAGCTCACACCTTCCCGCTCTCGCTCTGTAATCTTAAGTGCGTGTGTGTATTTATAAACACTGTGTATGTGCTCCGTATATGCGAGGATGTCTTGATGCTATATGTTTTTTCTCCTCGTCAATACTGAAGCGATCATCGCAGCGTGTGGAAATCAATATCCAGTGAGTGATGGAGCACTGCAAACTTCAGATCGATGCCCATTGTGTCCCCTCCCACGTCGGATCAATGACCTCACACTCTACTGAGTCCGCATCTTTTGTTATTACTCGAACACACAGAGATGTTCACACATGAGCACACTTCATACAGCTTACACATAGAGACACATAAACACTGCAGAACCCCCCTCCCCCACTGCTGTACAACATGCAAACAGTCCTGATATGACTGTTTATAGCTGTGACCAGCAGCTCTGTAGTTCGATGTACTGATTGGTTGGGCAGGCGGTCAGTCGGTCAGCCAACATTTTTTGCTCCAGGATGCTGTAATTGGGCATGGAGGTCACAGCTATTGCAAATTCACACTAGGAGTCTCTAGGTAATGACTCAGTTGGATTTCAGGGTTGATGATAACTACGGCTGGGTGATATGGAGAAATTCAAATACAATGGCATTTTTGACCAAATACCCTTATGTTGATATTGCAACGATATTGAAGGGTTGGCTATTGGTGCTTTCACGAAATATTTGCACAATGAGATTTCTGATAAATAATCATCAGTAATGTGGATATAATGACTAAGTGGGTGAAGACAAATGATAGAACAGTCTGGTGAGTTCAGAAACCTACATCACTTTACTGCAAGTCAGCCTGAAACCACAAAAAGACAACACTTTCGATAGCCTAAATTTGAGACAGTATCTAGTCTCAAATCACATTAACGATATCGATATATTCCCCAGCCCTAATTATGACACAGTGACAGTCTAGTTGACTCATCATATATGCATCGGGAGTAAGATTAATTCTGGTAACATACAAGTGGGCTGATACATTAGAAAAAGGTGAATAATTGATTTTTAACCAGACCATATCCAGAGCAACAGACCAAATCCTAGAAGCATAAAGGAGTAACCATGGGTGCCCACTGTCGAGTTGTAATAAAGATTTACATGGTATAAGAGAATGTGGTCAGCAAGTCATGATTATTTTCATTTATGTTAAATCTTTGATTATTTTTTCATTAAAGGTCCAGTATGTAGTATTTAGTGGCATCTAGTGGCGAGGTTGTAGATTGCTACCAACTGAAACATCTCCTGTGTGTCAAACATGTAGGAGAACTGCGTTGGCTGATGCGAAAACGCGAATGGCCCTATCTGAGGCCAGTTTTTGGTTTGTCCATTCTAGGCTATGGTGAAACAACATGGCCGATTTTGTGGAAAAGGACCCGCTTCATATATAGATCCAAATGGCTCATTTTAAGGTAGCAAAAACATGATTCTTATTTTCAGGTGATTAGAAACTAATGAAAACACAGTTATGAATACTGTATTCCATATCTGCCAATAGATTCCCCTAAATCCTTATTCTCTAAAATATCACCAAGTTGTCATTTTAGACTAAGATGACACCTTCAAAATGTATACAAAAAAGATATATGACCCCTATTTAGTACTTACAAGTAATATGTAAACACTGACTAATGGTTTCTAACACACTATAATATAGTTGTAAGTAGATTAAAGTGTTTATTAATGTATTTGTCAACAATTATAACTCCTCTGGCAACTATCTATGGAATGATAATATAGTAAAACACAGCTGTAATAATGTGAAACATTTAGAGTCTGTGTAATGTGACGCTATGGGATGCTGACAAACATTTTAATGGATATGAGTTTCATGATTTTTCAAGTACTCTGCAATTGTAATGGTACAAATGATGGCTGTTTTATGGTGTGTGCAGTGTCATCTCTCACTGAAATAAACTCAATCAAACAACGAAAAAACGAATATTTCTGTCCTGATAATGGCCTGCTGAGGAAGCTCTTTCTAATCCAGTCAGAGTTGTAGGAAAAACAATCTTTGCACAGAGTGATGAATTCAGAAACTCCGCAAGCACCGATCTAATTAATTGTCAAAATTCCATTATTTTCCTACAATATATTGAGAGAACAAACATGATTTGAGCATCACCAGGCAGCATTAGTCTGGTCCTGTCTTCTGTTATCTGTGCCTCTCACAAACAACCCATCATGAATATTCACTGCTTGATTATGAAATGTCTGCCTCAATATGAGGGGTTTTTTTGCACATCAAGGGATATGCATACACCTCTGTATCCACATTCTATGACAGCCAAAATGTTTCATGTGTTTCAGCTGTAAGGTTGGTGTTTTGCTGTTGAATTTTAAGTTGGTTAACCACCATGCCATATTTGGAGGTTGCTCTCTGATAAATACACTGAACAAAACTATAAACACAACACTTCTGTCAAAGACCTTTTCCCTGCACACAGGAGGCTTATCTCTGTGAAATGTTGTTCACAAATTTGCTAAATAATAACATAATCCATAATCCATCCACCTGACAGGTGGCATATTAAGATGCTGACTAAATAGCATGATGATTACACAGTTGTGCCTGGGGGCTGGTAGCAATTAAAGGCCACTCTAAAATATGCAGTTTGATGACACAACAAAATGCCACAGTTGTCACAAGTTTTGAGGGAGCGTGCCGTTGGCATGCTGACTGCAGGCACCCATGAACTGAATGTCCATTTCACTACCATATGCCGTCTTCAGTGTCATTTCCATTAATTTGGCAGTACATCCAGCCACTCTAGTGAGCCAGCCCAGGACCTCCACATCCAGCTTCTTCTCCTGCAAGATCATCTGAGACCAGATACAGATATGAAGATGCTGGATCTGAAAGTCATGTGCTCATATGGCTACATGTGGTCTGTAGATGTCAGGATGGTTGGATGTACTGCCAAATTCCTGGAAATGACTTTGGAGATGGCTCATGGTAGCGAAATGAACATTTATTTGACAGGCAGTAGCTCTGGTGGACATTCCTGCAGTCAGCATGCCAGTGGCATGCTCCCTCAAAACTTGTGACATCTGTGGCGCTGTGTTGTGTAATCAAACTGCACATTTCAGAGTGGCCTTTTATTGTGACCAGCCCAAAGCACACCTGTGTAGTAATCATGCTGTTTGTTCAGCATTTTGATATGCCACACCTGTCAGCTGGATGGTGGGAAAAAATGAGAGAAACAAGTCTTTGGTGGGCATAAAAAAGTCTTACATCTTTAACCTAAACCTGTAAAAGCAAAAGTGTTGCTTTTATATTTTTGTTCAGTGTAGCTGCATTGTGTGACTGATGGAACAAACCTCCAGTCTGTGGCAGTGAAAGGAAAAGACCTAAAGCCCTATAATTAGAAAGAAACACATGAGAGACAGAAGAAAGTGTGACAGAGGAAGAATAAGTGAAAGATTTCAACTGCTGAACTCATCAGGGGCTGCCCGAGGCATGTGTGCATGTGTGAGTGTGTGTGTATCTGTGAGCGATAGATAGATGGAAAACTAGTGTCTACAGGGACTTGTTCCAGTTCAGTATTTTCCATTTAACCGTGTGACATTTTACAGTGAGTCACTGAATAAACTGCTCCTGTGTGAGCAGCCTCAGTCATCCACATCATTCACATCCCCGCCAGCTCTTTATTGAGACGTCTACCTCTGTAAATATTTCCACATTTACAGCTGGGACTTTATTTCTTTATTGCCCTCTGTCGCTCTGTTGCTCCTGTTTGTCTGTCGATGATTTTTACTGAACACACATGCTGCTGTTATTTTAGTGTGGCACTGCTGCACTGTCACATGAGTTCACACATTCCTGCTGTATCTAAGACCAGTACAGCTGAACAGTGCTGCATAAGAGCACCTAGGTGGAGGAATGTCTCAGAATCAAGATGACACTGCCATTGAGATGACACGACCTGATTACTATGTACCACCAAGCTAACACTTTCTTCATGCATGTTTATGCCTTCCTTTCTTTCTGTGTAACCAGTATTGCATTCTGAGCCCATTTCACATTCAAAGTGAACATATAGTTGGGAAAACAGCCAACGGTGAATCATGGGGAGGTTTTGTTAGTTATATCAGTTGAAAAAAAAATCATGCTGGTCATCTTCGCTAATCTGCACTAAACACAAAGTACAGCTGAGGATGATGGGATTGTCTTTAGTTTTGCAAATATTTGAAAATAAAGTTAAGTATTTTGGTTATTACAATTTACCCTGAGGTGGGCATGACTGTTTATACTAAATATCATTTATCAATTTCATCCATCTATCCATCCATCCATTTCCAGAACCACTTATCCTCTTGAGGGTCGTGGGGGGGCTGGAGCCTATCCCAGCTGACATTGGGCAAGAGGCAGGGTACACTCTTTGGACTGTGGGAGGAAGCTGGAGTACCCAGAGAAATCCCACGCTGACACGGGGAGAACATGCAAGCTCCGCGCAGAAGGGCTCCCCCACCCTGGGTTTGAACCAGGAATCCTCTCACTGTGAGGCGACAATGCTAACCACTGCCCCTATTCTTATTAGGTACAATGACCCTTAAAGAAATGAAAACAGGGTTTCAAGAAAACTTGAAAGCATTTTTTTAAATGGAAGTATGTGTTAAATGTCTGACAGGCGGTCAAGGAGAAAGGAGATGCGTAAGTACAGGTGCGATTCTCCTTCTGCCTGCATTTCTTTTTCAACACTGTAGATAGGCAAATGTACATGGTATGATAACCATCAAGTTTCATACCATGCAGTTTCATGGTATACCACTTAAACCCTTGTGCGGACCATGACTGTCTGTACTACATTTCACAGCAATACATCCAATATCCAATACACATGTTGGTATTTCAGTCTGAACTTAAGTTGTGGACTGACTAACTAACCTCCAAACAGACGTGCTGTTAGTGTGGCTAAAAACTAAATTTCAACCTTATGATGGCAAAAAAGTCCATCATAACACCATTAACAGCTGTACATCAATGTGTGTCAATTGGCTGATTAGCATCCTTTTGATTGTAATTTTATGATCGTATTATTTGTTACAAGTTTCTGTTCCCTAGATTGCATTGACACCAAATCAGGCACTATGGTGATTAGCTCCAGGGTTGTGTGGCTGTGTGGTCACTTAGAGTAAATGGCCCATTTGTAGGGGAGTGAAGGGGGGAAACCAACTATAGAGAGCCAATTGCAGGGACTGAGTACTTGTCTTCGGTAAGTTTGTTTATGTTGGATTAAAGGTCTGTAGAATCCCTTTTCATTATCTATACTGTAGTATCTTTACAGACACGTGCATGCACACAGACACTGTAAGTGCTCTTCTCTATTGGATAGTACACATGAGCTGTTAATACATGAGCTTGTCAGTACAGTCTTACTATATAATGACGAAAAACTCTGTGTGTGTGTGTGTGTGTGTGTGTGTGTGTCTGTGTGTGTCTGTTTCACGTTTTTCTCCTCACTGACTTAGTCAATCTATGTGAAATTTGGCACAGTGGTAGAGGGTCATGGGAGGATGCGAATGAAGCAATATTACATCAATTGGCCAAAGGGGGGCGCTATAGCAACCGATTGAAATTGCAAACTTTGAATGGGCATATCTCATGCCCCGTATGTCGTAGAGACATGAAACTTGCTGTGCAGAGATGCCTCTCCTCATGAGGAACAAATTTGCCTCAAGAACCCATAACTTCCGGTTATATAGATTTTCTGCCATTTTTAATTTTTTTAAAAACACTTCAAATCGATCTATTCCTAGGAAGTTTGACCAACCTGCATGAAACTCAGTGAACATAATCTAGGGACCAGTATCTAAAGTTCCCTCTTGGCAAAAGTTCATCACATAAAGGTGTATAACATGTCAAGGGTTTCACTGATCACCACGCAGCTTTGTAGGTATATGACCACACATAATCTGAGGGGACCCCTCCATTATTGACCCCATCAAACAAAATGGGGGCGCTAGAGAGCTAATTTCTTATCTAGGCCTAACCGCCATATCGATTTTTCCTAAACTTGGTAGATATGTAGAACAGGATGCCTCAAGGTGACTGGAGAAATTTAATTCTAATTGGCAACTGAGTGGCGCTATGACAACAGAAAAATGCTTAAAAATGGATAAAATGCGACCAATCGCTGTGGCTCCCCCTGTGGCCGAATATTGTTTGTTTTTTTCTAATTTTTGTTATGACTAAGTCATGGTATGGTATGCTGTACTCAATGGGTGTGGACTAGTATTATTTAACGACAGAAAGAGATTGCATTACTTGTTCCCTTGGACTTGCTTCCGGTCTCATCGGTGGGTACGTGATCAGTCGCTGCAACGTGCCATCAGGTTGCATTGATTCTGTCTTAACTTTTTGCCACAGGCAGCCATGGTTTCAGGAACCTGTGTGGCCCCACTTTTGCAGCCTAGACATACTACCCACATTCTAATAAATGGGAGGACTGGTGTTTATTTGATGTAAATGCAGCCTTATGTGTACTATGGCAGCTTCAGCCCTCCGAGGAAGGCATATCTCTATTACTTGTAAGCTTTTATCCACTTTTCTCTAACTGTAATAAAGAATTTGGGGAGCTTTTCTTGACATAACCTTGAACAAGATGCTAAACCATTAACTGCTAACAGTTATTCACTCTGGCCATGAGAATTGGCTACAAACCTAAATTGGTCTCTTGTCTGAGCTCAGAACCAGTTCCCCCAGTGCTGAGGTGTCAGCAAGACAGAGTTTCGCTGAAACCTGAACAGAGCCAGAAGTTTCATTCACACTTCAAACCGACGCTTGTGAAGTTTTCCTTGACAGTGCATTAAAAGCGCACCACCTACACACTTACGCACACAGAGGCACTGCTGAAGAACAATGGAGCAATGTACCACCGAGCCTAATTAATCTTCCCTAACAGGCTTCCTTCAGTCAACAATTAACAAGGCCCGTTACTGCGGAGAGGGGGATGATGGGCTTTCTTTGAAGCTATGCACAAGCTATTCTATGTCTGAACTCCGGATGAACACAAGGGCAACCATGAGTGTAGGTGTAATCGCATTCATGTAATGTAACATAATGTGTTTGTGACTCACCATGGTCGTGTGCAAATACCAGCAGGGACAGTTCCTTCAGTCTCTGTGCAATCTCATCGTACGGCCCAGAATGCTCCCCGGCCCCATGGACAATTAACACCAGAGCCCTGAGAGGAGGAGAGGAAAGAGTTAATTCACAAAGGCAGACCTGAGCTTGGCCTCCTTTTTCTTTTTTTATCTCACACACACACAGCGACAAACAAACAGCAAATGTTTGCATTTTTTGGGAGCGTCATCCTTCCTTGATTTATCAAACTGTTCCGGCTGAAGTAAATCTAAAAGATTTCTGTCTGTCTTCAGTCCAGGACTTTATTTGAAGAGACTGTAAGGGGAGGAGGGTGGTGAGATGGAGGAACTGATGGGGTGGAGATGAACTTAAAGCAGAAACGTACATAGAAGGAAAAAATACAAACAATCTGACGCAATGATAATCTGAAAAAATCCTCGCTGACAGGCAGTTTTCTGTGTGAATTCCTTTTGAGGTATAAAATGAACATATCTCAGTTCACCATTGCTTTAATTATGTGTGTGTGTGTGTGTGTGTGTGTGTGTGTGTGTGAGAGAGAGAGAGAGAGAGAGAGAGAGACTGAGATGATAGAAGAAAGATGAGAATGTTTTCAGAGATAGCAGCTATCATCCATCTGTCTGTCTGCCTGCCTCAACACACCCCTTCCTTCCTGACTCTAAAGAGACACTGAGGGAAATCAAAACACAATTAATACACAGAAGATAAGCTTTTCAACACTCCTGCTCTCTTTTCGTGGAAACTATGGTTTGGTTTTCTGAGAAGATCGTTCAGCAAAATGGAGCCTGTATGCAAATATTTCTTTGGAACAGCAGATTCAGAGGTTCAGCTTCCATCCAAGAGAACATTAGAAGTTTACAGAGTGATTTATGATGCTTCACTCAATACGGCTGCATGGAAATAAACACTTCACATCAAATATCCTGAAGTTTTTCTGCTGGTTTGAGGCAAAACCATTTTCTTAATGAGGAAATTATGCTGTAAATAGCACCGGAATTTCATTTCACGCATTAATGATACGGTGTAAGAGGCATTTTTTTGGGAGTTGTGTTTTCTGATATTATTGTGTTCCTGTTTGTCCCAGCTCCGCTCATGGAGGCATATATTTTTTTAAATTGCACGCTGGCAGATGTTTCAATTAAAACTCAATTAGCAGTCACTTAACTATCTCCTCTGGGGCAAACTGGTGTCAAAACAAAACTGTGTTTCAAAGAGGTTTTTGGTTTATGCAGTATCATGAAACAGAACGAGATAATTATAGGGCTCATTGATATTTCTATAACAATACTGTATCAAAAGACAAAGTGAAACAATGTGACAATGTGTCAGGGGTTGCTTGTAGTGGTTAAAGGATAATTTCAACCAAAATCAAAAACTATCCTCTTACCTGTAGGACTATTTATCAATCTACATTGTTTTGGTGTGAGTTGCCGAGTTCAAGATATCGGCCATAGAGATGTATGCCCTCTCTTGAATATAATGAAACTAGATGGAGCTCAGCTTGTGGTGCTCAAAAGTTTCTTTCCAGAAATCATGACCTGGTTACTCAAAATAATCCACAGAAACTGTGTGGTTGTGAGCAGTTTCATGTAGGAACTACTTTCTTTCCACAGAACTACACCCACCAACTGTATCACTGCACAAAAGGAAGTGTGCATCTACTCATGGACAAGCGGATGTAAACAATAATGGCATCTTCCTCAGCTGAGCTGTAGCATTAGCTAGCTCAGTGGTGCTAGGCAAGCTAGCAGTAGATGAAAGCTGCACTCTGCACAGTGATACGGTTAGCAGGTGTAGTCTGGTAAAGATGATAGATTAGATAGATTGCTATCTAATTTCATATATTTAGGAGAAGGCAGACATCTCTATGGCCGAAATCCCTAACTCAGCAACTCACATCAAAACAGTCTAGACTGACTAGATATAGAATAGGACTACAGGTAAGAGGAAAAATATGTATTTCTGATTTTGGCATGAACTATCCCTGTAACCTACAGCGAAACAGCGTCAGAATCTGCAGTTTCCGTCAGCTTAACAGGGCTCTATAGTTTCAGCTCATTGTTTGACTGTTCAGCCCACATATTTACTGCTTTGGTTCACTGTTACTGCTGTCATGACGTTGTTTTCAGCCACAGCAGGTAGCTTTTTTTGTTAAAAGGCTCTAAAACCCTATAACTTGCTCAACACCAAACAATGGACAGACACAGTTAGCGAGTTAGTTGGCAGAGACCAAAAACAGAGCTAAAAGAGAGTTAACATGGGGTTTACATTCATCAGGTGGACTAAAACTAGACTCCAAATGAGTAAATAAGCAACTGTCGCTTACACGTTTACCAAATCAACTAAAAAGTTGACGACATGTCAACTTTGTGTTCACAACTTGCTCTTCAAAAAAATCTGTTTTTGCAGGTTTACCATGACATCATATTTTGAATGTTATATATTGTGCCCATTGCAGGTTATTCAATATCAGATATGGTTACATGACTACTTGTGTTACTTATGTTTTCATCCTGGAATTTTAGTTGATTAGTAATTCCATAAGGATTGTAATTATGATCATGATTACTAAACAGGTAACATATAACTTGCATGTTATAGCACTGGGAAACAAATTAAGAACAAATAAATAATGAATACAACAAAGTAAGAAATTAAGTCAATGACATTTAAAAGTTATATGCATTACAATACCATAAGCCCGTGCATTATAAAGGTAAGTAAAGAGTCCAATAGTGTGTGTTTGTGTGTGCGTGTTTGACTGAGGTAGAATTGTGACTGTGTATGTCGTATTTAGTGTTAGTATTTACTGCCTTCTTTGTGCTACTAGCTTTTTAATATTGCCAATATGCAAATGTTTGATATATAATATTGGAAATTAAAATTTCAATTAATTACAACTGAGGCTTGTTGGACACTTAGGCCTGTCTACCTGTCCTTCAAGGCAACTCAACTGTCTCATTACACACAATGCAATTAGCAGCTTGTCAAACAAAGCTAAAGCTACCGCCAAAACTGACTGTTCAAAATATTGTTCTTTTAACAAAACTGACCCATTATGTAAAAGCTAACAGGATAATCTCTTCTTAAGTTCACCTATTAAATCCATTTCAGTCGGCGCAGAGAGATGATGACAGAGAAAAGGAAAGTTATGATAATATCGTGTAAGGAATCTTCTTTTAAAAACTTCATGTTTACTCATAAATACAGACCTTTTGGTAATTAATGCACTGCCTGTGAGACAAGGTTTTTTAAGGTTGTACTTCTTCTATCAACGCATATTAAGCAGTGGAGCAGCACTGAAACGCTGCAGTGTTCTCTCTCTAAGCAGCAGCAGTGCTGAGAAGCCTGTGAGAGCTTCAATCAGCGGCAGACAATTAGCCCAAATGTATTCAGCGAAAGAGAAAAAGGGAATGGAGTGAAACAGGGAGAAAGTGAGCGAGAGTGTGAGGCGGGTAAAAGAGTGGAATAAGAGTAGCTGTTCATCAGGCTTCATTAGCAAAATCGCACTGATTTCACTCGCTGCTGCTTCCCTCCTCTTAGAAAAGCCATCGCCTCGGGGCTGAGACTTCCTCTGCACTTGCTGGCTCAGAACAAGTGTGTGTATACATGTATGTGTGTGTGTGCTTTGGTGAGCGTGTGTGTGAATGAGTGGCTTTGTATGGGCACAATGTTCAGTAACACACATGCCGAGGGGCAGCAGGGGATTAATGGGGCTAATCTGGGTTCATTGTAAAGACGACTGTACAGTGAACAACACTCTGCACACTCCACTGAAAACCACAGTTGTAATGTGACATTTTTAATTTGCTGTCTTTCTTTTCCCAAGATGCTCTCCATCCATCAATCTTTAAATACCTCTTTGGGCTGCTTAGTAATCCTTTTTTTTCCTGTCTCACTTTTTCCTCAGTTTTCACTTCCTATTTGTCGCCTGAGTTGTCAAAAAGATAAAATTTTAAAAATCAAATTAAGGCAATACGTCTGGTAACAGCTAACAGTGGGAGATGTAAGGTCTGATTTTTTTTGGAAGGATTTAATTACCCAGAATCTTAACAGATGTCTGCATTCATTCAGATCTAGGCATCTGCAGACAAGTGACAATACTCAGGCATCATCAGTATGTTGGCTCAGCCGTGCAGAGAATAGCTCACTATTTCCACTTTGCTAAAAGTGGTCTGGCAAAGCTCAAGAGGCATTTGCTTGGCACAAGTGTTACTTCAATAGGCTGTGACATTCTGGCATTGTACTATTTTACTTAGACATCAACCTGAACTCTTTCTTCCCCTGGGTGGACAAATGCACCACACACTCTGGGCTCTCATAAGTCTTTGCTACAGAAAAGACCAATGGCAGCCAACAGGGCAGCATAAATTAGTTTCTGGAAACATTCTAGGCTAAAAATAGGCCGTACTGTTTCAGAATTATGCTTTATTTTGTATAATGGACATCTACAGCACTTTAAATCAATTCTCAGGCAAATTACCTGCAGCATTCAACTGACTATGAGCACATTTCAGTGACTTAGGAGTCATCTGACTGCCTTTAACTCTAAGTTCAAGATGTCCTCATACTTAAACAACAGAATACCTTTGACTCCCACAACAACATATTTGACTGTTGGTGAGTACCAGCGACAGGTGCATGCACTCACGGTCGCAGTTTTTGCTACCTTAACAAAACTAAGTGGTTAGGTTCACAAGGAAAATCATAGTTTGGGTTACAATCAGTAACTTTTAACTTTTGGTTTCATACAGGACACAAACACTGGTGAACTGGGTGAAAGTCCTGTTTGTTTGACCAATATGTTTACTCTAAGTTCTTCCTTACATGGACTGTGTTGCTCTTTATGCTACGTCACCTGACTTGCTCCTTTGCTCTCGCCATAATTACTACAGCTACTAGAGGTCTCTGCATATATGGAATATGGGTCGTACTAAGCTTGCAAAGATGACCTATATGGTCGTTTTTTTAGCTACTAAGCTAGGACTGACATTCCTGTTATTATTAGGAGTTTTTCCTAACTCGGCCAGTTAGGAGAAACTTTAAGGCTCACGATGTTTCGTGAATAAGGCCCCTGGTATCATAAGGCTAATGCTAACTTTCATTTGAAGGCAGAGTAGCATTGACCAATCACGATGAAGTGGGGGCAGGACTTACCAAGGAAACTCCGCCCTCCTCAAATATTGACGTTTGGTCATGGACTTGTCATGTCCAAATACGACGTGAAAGGTACCCTGGGCGCATTGGTTGTTGACGTTCTGGGAGGTAATAAATGCATTATGTCAGTACAACACCGCAAATTTAAGTTTTATTTTCCTCAAACAACTACAGCATGTGGTTGGGTTTAGGAAAAAAGACCAGGTATGGCTTTAGAATCTTAAGGGACGCGAACGCCTTAAAGTCGGTGTTTGTGTTTCTTCGGAGTGAGACCGGGTTGTGTTTTTCCATGGGCCTACACAGAAGTTAGCGTCGCCCTGGTTACCTCACCAAAAAGCCTATGTGATTTTTCCATTGGATTTTGGATTACTGCAGAAAATAAGTTCTGTGGCACACAAACGTTCATTATACTTACACGTTTTGTTCAGCAAGAAAATCCTCACAAATGAACACCACTGATTTTTGAAGCCTAAATGAATTCAGCAGATGTAAAAAGCTAATGTTAGGCTATAAACAAACTACACTACAGTCACATTAATTAACATCCCTGCCACAAAAAGGCTGTAAGGCTGTTTTCGGCATTTACATTAAGCCACTTGTTCGCTACTAGCTTTTCAAAGACACATAAAAGCTTCAGAATTCATGAGTGGGGTATTTACTGTCATATTTTATGTCGTGGAACAAAGCACGACAGTCTGTTAAGCTTGTGTTAACCACAGACATTATTTCAGGTATCTAACCAAAAACCTGACTTCGAGACTAGGGAACCAGGGGTGCTATCAGGTTTTAGGACTCATTCCTTTATCTGACGCACTTTAATCTTCCAGTAACAAGAAAAGAAACTTTTAATTATTCTTTGTCATTATCTCTGTTCTCCCTCTCTGTGTCTTTCTCTCTCATGTCTCATGGGAACCGGAGACCCACTTGTCTCCCACACCAGTTTCAGTTGCTGGAACAACATGGCTTATAACCAGCCTTATTAAAACACTCAGAGAGAGTGAGAGAGAGTTTAGTCCTTCCCCTGGCTCTACTCAGAGCTACTCCAAACAACCACAGGCCCAAAACAAAGCCAAGACCCTAATCCCCTTAATGCAATGCTGACTGGCTGCTCCGAGATTATTTAGGAACTCACAAACCTTCCAACTGTGCTCAAATGCCACATTCTGTACCTTCGACTGTAAATTTTACACGAAAAAGCAAAAATCTTAGGCATTTTAGGCATGTGGCTGATGCTCACAGAGTCTCACACTTACAAGGAGGAAAGACTTTTCCACTATTTTCCACAACATAATTAATGTATTTCAAATATGTGAACATGTTGTTCCTACATGGTTTGATAATTTATTTTCTGCACAAAGAAACTGTTTGTCTTACAACAGTTCACTGCTGAGAAATCATAACCAGCATCCAGAGCAATAACAAGTAAAGCTGTGACATTCATTCTGCTGCAAGGGGACACACTCCCATAATTAATCACCAGAATAACATAGAGAACCAGCAGTGAGGAGTTTAACTTAACAGAAAAACAGTATGGAAGCTAAATAGTGGGAAAATATGCCTGACAACATTTGAGCCCCCTAGCTGTATTCTATTGGGAAACCTTGGGCTCTGACATTCATGTGGATGCCACCTGACACGCTCCCCCCACCTAAACACCAGTGGAGACCATGCACCCCGCCTCATGGCAACAGAATTCCTCAGTAGCATTGGCCCCCCAGCAGGACAATGCGCCACTCCCCGCCACAAAAACTGCTCAGGAATGAACAAAGAGCTCAAGGCGTCAACCTGTTGTCCATATTCCCTGGATCCCGATCTGATCAAACATCTATGGGACGTACTGTTACCCCTCCTCACAACCCACAGGACTCAAAAGATCTCATGGTAACACCCTGATACCAGGCACCAAAGGACACCCTCAAGAGGTCCTGTGTCCATGCCTTGACAGGTCAGAGCCATTTCTGGTGCAAGGAGTACCCACCGTGGATCGGGGGTACCTTAAGGACCCAAGGTTTCCCAGCAGAATATTGCACTGTAACAAGATGATCAATGTTATCCACTTCACCCACCAGTGGTTTTAATGTTTTGGCTGATCAGTGTATGTCTATGTATAGCAATACAAGACTAGATACTGTCTTAAATTTTGGGTAGTTTCGTAAGTGTTGTCATTTCCTGGTTTTAAAGGCTGCATTACAGTAAAGTGATGTAATTTTCTGAACTTATCAGACTGTTCTAGCTGCTCTACTGTTTGCCTTTCCCACTCAGTCATTAAACCCACATTGCTGATGATCGCTTATCAAAAATCTCCTTGTGCAAATATTTGTGAAAGCACAAATAGTCTTTCATTTACTTGGTAACATGGAGCACTGACGCAAGGGACTAGAATGAGGATGGAAGAAGTCTCTGCATTATAGAGACATTATGATAATTGTACATTTTAGTGCAAATATTCTCCATTTCACTTACAATTGTTTTTGCTGGAAAAAAAAACTGAAACCTGTATATTTCAGTTCTGGTGGCACCTCTGACAGAGCTACAGTGCCTCTGCAAGTAAATCCAGCAATCTGCTTCATAAAATGTGCAAGCAGAATGACAGGCCTGTTTCACTAGACATTCTGACATGTGACAGCAGAAAAAGCACAGGTGTAAATAATAAAATGAATGAAGGCTGAATTCAATTAGATGCGTCAGTTTCAGGGACCTGGTACTGCGCATGGTGGCTCATTGTCACACTGTCATGACTGACTGGGACACTTCAATAGAATGGAGCCAACATTTTCTACCATGACTAGACAAAACATCTGCTGTAAAAAAGGCTTAAACCACCCTGACTCTCCTGTTTTGTTGCACCTGACTGGGCAGAACCAGGTTTAATCAGGCAGAAGAACTTAAAAGACATGTTTGACATTAAAAATGTTGATTGTGACATATCACTGGGGCAACAGCTCAACACCATGTGAATGTGTCTATTTAGCTTTTGCTGGTTTGCTCTTATATAAACATACTGTGGTGTTAAATTAACGCTGAAGGTTTTGGCGTCTTTGTGTCCCGACTGGACAGGAGCCAGAGGACGAGACGGAATGACCGAACACTGGCATGTTAATACGATTAATAGACTTAGACTGCTCAGAACTTCATGGTGTGTGTCCCTTCACTCTAATCTTGTGTGTGTGTCACAGTGCGAGTGTGGGAAAAATAACCACAAATTGTTGAGCTTTCTTTGAAGAGCTGCCCAAAGGAAGTGATGTACAGCGTGTGTGTGACCACATCAGTGCTGTAGACTCAGTGAACGTACAGTTATAGGGGTGTGTATAGAAATATAGAGGCAAAGATTAAAGGAAAAGAGAGAAAACGAGAGGATCAAAGACAGTATGAGGAGATGTATGTGAGACGGAGAGGAAACAGGTCATCAGCAGCTTTTGAAAAGCCAAACTTAGAAACCTTCTAAGACTATAAAACTAAAATAAAGAAACCGCATGACCAGCTTGCCAAATTATAAACTGAATCCCAGGTGAAGCGCAGTGACTGTAATTGAGACGAATTATATTAAATTATAGGCCAGATCACACCATATTTATATTTAAAATAGGAACATTTTAGAAACAGACCACAGTGGTTCACCAAGGAGCCCTGCGAGCAGTAGTTACACTGTAACAGTATTCCACTCAATTCAATTCATTTTTAATATTGTAGTGTTTAATACACCTTCAAGCGTTGTATGAACCGGTGGTTTCCCAGGTGACAGTGACATTTGATGCACTTGGAGCAAAAGCAAAATGGACATGACAGAAGAACAATGTGACAGGTGGAAAATGAGATGGAGTCTGAGAGAGGGATGAAGTGTGACAGAAAAGTGTGTGTGTGTGTGTGTGTGTGTGTGTGTGTGTGTGTGTGTGTGTGTGTGTGTGCGTGTGTGTGCGCGCGCCTAAGAAAAAACACAACAGTGAGAGAGACAGAGGAAATTACTGTGTGATGGAGAGAAACTGAGGCAGACGAACAGCAGGCAGCCACAGAAGGAAAGTTTACATCAGTGATATGAAAAGGTAAACCAAAGAGATGTACGATATTGAATATGTTCCACTGCACAGTGAAAGACATCAGACTCATTTCATCAGCTCAGCTTTTCTTTTTTCTATTCGGAGTACAGTCTATTTTCGGCAATCATTACAAGCAATCATCTGCTTGTTGTGGAAGGTTATCAGGAAACTTAATGTCAGAGTAAGAGCATGTGCAAAGTCGAACTTGATAGCTCCTCCATAGGTTTAAACTGCTACCCTACTGCAAAGAAACAAGAGTCCTGTTTTACTTCAGTTTACACATCATCAGAAGCACACTGCACACTGTCTTCTGTGGATAGACAAATTACACCCAAACTATCTGCGTGCAGAGATAGAAAAAGAATTATAAAACTAAAATAGACTAAACTAGGATTACCACCCCGGAATGTATGCCTCCATGCACCTGTCAAGTTTCTCTTACAGTTTACATCCGTGTTGGTGAAAACATGGATGCCTCACACACATCTTGCCCCCGGCAGCACAAAAGAAACAATTTCAAAACAATTTCAAGTTAAGTACTATTAATTCAGTATCTGACCAAATGTCTCCTCTTCTGTTCCTGAGATATGACACTGAGTAATGGCTAGAGAAGTGTTTTTGCAGAACATTATGATGTAACAGTGAAGTTGACCTTTGAGCTTTTGGATTTAAAATGCCATCACTTCATCATTACATCTTATTAGACATTTGTGTAAGGTCATCTTTATGAGGTCACAGTGACATTGACCTTTGACTTTCAACCACCAAATTCAAATGAGTTTATTATTTAGTCCGAGGGAACGTTTGTGTCAAATGAGAAGGAATTCCCTGAGGTATTCTGGAGATATCGTGTTCATGAGAATGAGAGGAATGCAAGGTCATGCTGACTTTGACCTTTGACCACCAAAATGTAATCAGTTCATCGTTGAGTCCAAGTAAATGTTTCGGCAAAATTTGAAGTAATTCCCTCCAGGTGTTCAAGAGATGGCCCGTTTACTAGAATGAGACGGATGCAAGGTCACAGTGATCCTGACCTTTGACCACCAAAATCTAATAAGAACTTCATTGAGTCGAAGTGGACGTTTGTGTCAGCTTTGAAGAAAATCCTTCAAGGCGTTCTTGAGCATTCATGAGAATGGGATGGACGGATGGATGGATGGATGGATGGACGGACAACCCGAAAATATAATGTCTCCAGCTACAGCTATCGCCAGTACGGGCATAAACATGTTCTTTTTTGTTTGTTTGTTTTTTTCCCTGAACAGACTTGTACGGAAGCCTTAAGAGGCAAGTGAGAAAAAAAATTCTGGTGATCCATTGGCTAAGTCTGATCTAAACTGTCTTCTCTGGTGTGTTTATGACTTAAGAACAGGTGGGAACTTTACTCAGTTACTTTATTTCCACTTTTTATGAAAAACCAGGTAAGAAAAAAGTTTTGGCAGGTGATTTTTCTTTTTTTTTAGGGGGTTACTAGGAGTGCACGTCAGCCTCCTGTGGCCAAAATGAGAATTACAACAACAAAGACAACAATTCACGAGGCAAAACATTTTTCCACCTGTTTCACAAATGAAAAGAAAAAAAAAGAAAAGAAACTTGGAAAGATTGTCCTTGCAAAATATTTGTTTCACGTGTTCTTAAGTCACAAACACAGGAGAGAAAACAATCCACATCAGACTTGGAAATTGCATCACCAGATTTTTTTTTTCTTTCACCTTTCAGGATTTCTGTCGCCTTGTGTTATAAATTCACATTTTTATTATGCACCAACACAGCCCGCATAACAAAAAACTATCTCTGATGCAATTTCTCACTTCTTGTTACTGCAGGAATCCTCCATCTACACATTTTTTTCTTTGCAGCTTTGCAGTTTGCGTAACCCGTTTGCTCTCTTCTTATGTAACTGCATTATTCTTTGATGTGTCATATCACTACTTGCCGTTGCAACATTCCACTTTCCCCATAATCAAACTGCATTTCATACATACCATTTAAAACATCAGTATAGCAGCAGAAACCAATCTAATTTGTAGAAATCAATTATGTAGAATTCTTTGAAAATTAGCTGCACGTGTGCACTCCCATTTACACAAACTATGTCTCAGCTTATGTTAATGTTAAGGTTGTTGCTTGTGATGTTACTGACTGAGTAATTCCTGTTACTGTCCCAATGAAATCATTAAGTCACTGTGAAAATGATCAACAGTGAAAAGAAAACTTGAAATTGACTTCTCCTCTGTGTCCTTTTCAAATTAATTTGCAGTAAATGATCACAGCTGGCACTTGGTATCACCAACTCAGTGAATTTTATGGGAGTACTAGTGCCCCTAATATTTTATACACTGTGTTATTCAACCAAAATTTGCCCCCAAGCACAAACATGAAGGAAACCATTATAGGGCTTTTATCTTTGTAAAGTATCCTCCACTGACAAGTGTAACAGTAGCAGTGAGCAGCAGAGAAATGAAATGTTCTGACACCACAAATGCAGACAGGGAAGGAAACTCATCCCGACACCATCAGCAAAAACTCTGATAACAGCGTGACCTATTTACACAAACTATGTGTGTGTTTGTGTTTATGAGTCAGTCGTACACAAAGTTTGTTTGTTGTTTGTTATGTGAAGATGCAGGTGTGCAGTGGGTGTAAGGCTGGTATGGTGGTCTCCTCCTGTTGGACATCTGTTGTGTGATCTGTCAAACACTGTGGATGCCCCTCCCCTCCACCTTTCACCTACTTCCTCATTCTAGTGAAAGGGCTTTTCAGGGGCTCATGACCTTTGACCCCATCTCATTCTAATCCCAATGAGAAACATCTCAAGTAAGGATTTGCATATTTGGAGGTTGTATTACTTTATCTTTCAAAATGTTCAATTGTCTCATTGTCCTGTAATTCATACAGCTGACTTAGAACATCTAAAAACATGAGAGAAGCTGTATAACATAAAGTTGAACTGTTAATGAAAATAATCAGCTGATACCCAAAAAAAAAAACAAACAAACAAAAAAATCCTACACCCGAAAAAGTCAAATTTCCTCCAAATAATTTCCCAATTTAAGTAACAATCTCGACAAAACAACTTTAGACAAGTGGTGAAAGGACAAAATGTTAACAACAGCAAAAATCAATATCAGGAAGGTTATGCTGATGTATTATACACTCAGTGTATGTCAGTAGTTCAAGCTAAGTTCACATACTGTCTGTTGTTGATGTCATTACTGTCCTTGAAATACATTTACAGCCTTTCACAACCAGTTGATATTCATCCTGAAAACATTATTTGGGAGTGCTACCATAGAACAGAACATCTGATGTGTATTTTTGTTCCATCACCTGCATTCACCTGCTGGTATGTTTTCTCATTCAACCATCTACGAGCTACTGTATCTGTAATATGTTGGTCCACCAGTAACAGAGTTATTGATTGATCTACTATTAAACCACAAAGATGTGTCCTGAAACAAAGCAGGATGACTGGCCGATGGTCAGATTTCTGTTAAAATCCTTAACGTAACAACAAGCTCCTATTGTAATCTGTCCACAACTAAAGTCACCAGACCTTTCCAAGGTGCCTCCACTACCCTGCACACGTTGCATGGGGTTTTCCAATCCACTTAGTGTGACATTTAATATCAAACAGTCTGCTTCATTTATGCTTTTTTGCTTAAACAAACACCCCGTGTGATACAGGTAAACTGCTGCGTCAGTTGGTTGAGTCAATAAATATAGGCCTGGTGTTCTCAAACTGCTGCCTATCACCATAGTAACAGCACAACATCACAACTGTAATGGTGTTGACTAGGGATGCACCATATGGATTTTTTTCATTTCATTTCCTGCTTCTCGTGGCTGATACTGACACAATAACCAATAAGTTCACATTTCTGTTTTGTAAAAAGAAGTGTATAACCGGTAGTTCATGTACACCTGAGGGTATGAAAGGCTGATTTAATATTAATATAGCTGACGTAACCAGATTAAACTGACATCACTGTTGCTAACATGACAAAAACAAAGAACAGTTCTGACTCTTCCATACCTGCCAACATTAGGCTGTGAAAAAGAAGAAGATTTCCTGGGGTACTGACAAATGACCTCCCTTTACCGCCTGCCTCCATATAACTCTACTCTATTAATATAATGAATTCAAGGATGAAAAAGTAAAATGACTTTTAATTGGTCTTAAATTATATCTAATGGTAAAATAAAATTAAAAAACATACAAATAAATGAAAAGAGTGTGTAAAAAGTTTAAACTTAAGTAAAAATTAGGCTACAGTGTTTCCCCTTTGCTACTGGGTGTAGGCTACATGTGCAGTAGCCTACACAGAGTAACAGCCGACTCATATGAACGGGTCCAAGGCAGGTTAAATGCGCATCTGCAGGTCTGCCTTACATCTCCTGTAGGACATGTCTTTATCGTCACACATCCAGCACCCTCTCACCATCCCACAATAGACTAGCCTACAACTACCAAGTAGAGTAGCGATGTGCTATAGATTCACCTCACACAAACAAGCGTCTCTGTCTTACAAACACATGCAGCGAGAGGGAAAGAGGTTGTCAGTGTCAGAGCAGAAGGGTTCATTACAGTTGAGAGAATATCCTTTTGATCATCTACAAGTAACGTCACAACACAAGGGTTTACAGGTATGAGGAGAGTGTGTCCTTAAACCCAGTCAAACGTGTACTGAACTGTAAATAATTTGTGGATCTAAGTAAGCCATTCACACAAGGTGCAACAAAGGTATTTTTTTGAAAGTGGACCCCCCAAAAAGCTGATTAACCATTCACTATAGTGAAGAATAGACAGGATCTCCAACCACAGTAAATGTGCTGTTTGATTTAATAAAAAAATGTGTTGACTTCATTTGGGTGGCTGGTCAGAGCAGAAGGCTCCAGACTGGGATGCCAGTTAACGATACAAATGAAGGGCTAACTGTAGCATCACACGGCTAGTGTTATCTAATGCTTATGAATGGGTTCAACAAGCCGTTTTGGTCTGAGATTGTTGGAACCATTTAAAGGCTCAGTGTTGGATGTGAGCTCTGGGGACGGTACTTTAGCGCTGTGTCTACCCCGTTTAATGGCAGCAAGACATTTGCCGATCTTGGAGGAGGAGTCAGACTCTTTGTTGTGTGAAAGACATCCACACCGGCAATGACATACCTGGCTCTCTACTCAGCTTGCTGCGCTTGTTATTCGTCTTCTACCCTGTGTTTATTGGAGGCTCACCAACATTAAAGGTGTTACCTATTGTGTCCGGGTGTGCAGATGCTGCCCTTGTTAAGTCAGTGAAAGCAGTCTGGCTCCATATTATCGTTGCTATTTATCGCCTTTAATTTCATTATCAGAATAATACAGAATAATAAAATCACCTGATATATATATCATGCTTCCCTAGTGAAGGGATGATGGTGACATTCGCTAGTTCCAGCATCTCAGCTGTAAGGATGTGTTGCATACTTTGTCTTATGTGATAGGAAACTGAGACTCTGAGTTTTCGACAAACAAGCAATGCAAAGACGTCACTTTGGACTTTAGGAAATTGTTACTTTTTGCTTTTGTCAAAAACAGCTGACTAGAAGTGAAAATAATCATCTGACAAATCGATGAAAACACAAATAACTGATTTGTTTTTGAGTCCTCACAGTCAGACGGCAAAGCTCTTTTCGGGAGATTCCTTTGATCGTCGAAGCTTATCACTGCACCAGCTGCTGCTGTGGCTGATATCAAACTATTCTCATCACAAACATGCGAAAGATAAATGCTCTTGCTGTTTTCAGAAATAATCTATAAACCTAAAATCTATCCAGCCTCCCATAAAGTGCAGCATGTTGAGATGAAACTATGATGAAACTTGTATTTCCTAAGCATCCACAGTGTAAGCTAAGGACATCTAATCTCCCATTCATGCCAGTGGCTATATAACCACTTATTAACTTAAATACGTATAAATGCTCTAAGCTTCTGGCTGAGCTGCATCTACAGAGATTTCATGAATTCGGTTCTGACACGCTGTGTCACGTTGTGTTAAATTACTAATCTGACTGCTGCAGCGAGTGGGTTGCTGTGAGTCTGGAGGCTGCATCCATCCAGACCACAGAGAGCTCCTTCACTGTGAAGCATCAGAGTGCAGGGGCAGCTCATGTTAAAACAGGAGGTGTGCATCAGAGTATTTCTTTCATGGTTAAGTGTAGGCTGCACGACAGACAACAGGCTGTAGTGTTTTGTGACACTTGCTCAGCAGTTTTACTCTGACTATGACATCCTGTGCGTAACTGTGATTTTGCATTAAGAGATTGAGGTGGCAGCGTGTTCAGGAGATGTTGACGATTATGTTCAGATAAACACAGACAACAGCATATTAAGACGAGTAAATCAGTTCGTGGGTGTACTGAGGGTGGGTTACTTAATGGCTTCTGTTTTGTCAGCTTGTAAAACGTGCAGTCAAACTACCACACACAGCTTTTAGGAGCTGCTTGCTCAGCTAAAATAATTTAATTAGCTTGGGCTTCAGCGCAGAATTAAAGTGTCCTGTAAAAGTCTAAAGACAGCTGCCAGAGCTTTTTCCCACTGGTATGGATACACTTATTGTGGAACTGCAGAATGCTCATTCTTTGTGGTGGCAAAATCATCCATACACACAAATCATAGACAAAATATCTGCTATTATTACAGGTATACAAATCACCACACACAACCTTTCACGGAGTCTTACATGTCTCTTTGTACCATGACTGGATGCATTTTTAGCATGGTCACTGGCTGGCCTCCAGTGAGAAAGCTCTTATATAAGCCACCCAAAGCCTCGGCTCTAAAACTGCTACAACACACAGGGCTCAGCAGCTATTTTAAGCCTGCAGTGATTCTGATTTTGACTTCCAAAAAGAAATGATGTGCACGAGGAAAAATAAAGCTGTTATGGTGAGCCAATCAAATTTGTTATTTGGCTTATTGGTGCTTTTGGCAGGAATCGTTTTCAGAGTTGGTTATTCATGTCCAAGCCTATCTGTTGACGAGCTTGAGTAGGTAGAAGACTTCTGTTGCTGTGGAAGTGTGGGCATGGATCTGGGAAAGGGCTTCTGTGTGACCACAGTGAGGCCTCAGTCCACAGAGGCACTGTGGGCAACGATAAGGTCAAATGTTTTTCCCACTGCCTGAGCAGAATCGTGCACATTTACATTTTAACAAGAGCTTCCAGAGTGCATCAGGCAACAATCCAACCACAAATACGTCATCCAAAGGATTAATACTCACATACACAGATATCTGCACACAGGTATACAAGCGGTCACATATACAAATACAGAATAAATCATAGATGACTTCACGATAAACACACATGCATACACACATGCTAATTCTAAACTATGAGCTGCATTTTATGGACCAGTGAAGCAGAAGAGGCACAGACACAGTGTCAGTTAATGAGTCACTGCTCTACTAACATGTGCGAGCCTCGTGTGTGTGTGTGTGTGTCAAAGAGAGACAGAAAGAGAGATCAGTAATGTCTTGACTCCAGATGTTTTGTGGGCCTTTCTGTCAACTCAATTTCCTCCTGTGCTCTCACACTGCATGCAAATTTGCGGTTTGTAACCGAGCTGAAGTGTGACATCTGTGTCCTGTTTCATGCACCGCTGCGGCCGAGAGTGCACAGCAAGGGGGCCTCCCAGAGCAGACTATATATCACTACTGTGTGTTTTCTTAAACCGGACCCATTAATCATCTAGCTGTATTGTTTGAAGTCTTCTCGACGAAGACACAACATTGCCATTTGCACTCTTTCACACACCAGAATGCCCAATGAGTCAGGATCTCAGACCTTTTGCAGATGATGTCATCAGGGCTGAGAGAATATCATTCGTATCATCTACAAGTAACGTCACAACACAAGGGTTTGCAGGTATGAGGAGACAGGTGTTGTATTTTCATAGCCAGCATTTCATCATACTTGAAAACCACACCCTGTACAAACGCTCCTCATTTGTTTGTGTGTCCTTAAACGCAGTCACACATGTACTAACCTGTCAATAATTTGTGAATCTAAGTAAGATATCCACACATACTGCAACAAAGTTATTTCTTTTAACTGAACCCCCCAAAAAGCTGATTAATTATTCACTATAGTGAAGAATCGACATGTTCTCCAACCACAGTACATGTGCTGTTTGATTTATTAACAAAAATGTGTTGACTTCATTTGGGTGGCTGAACTAGTAACCGTTGCTAAGTCTCTTTTTTTTTAAATGGGGTCACGACCCAGTATGAGTCACTGGGGCATCTGGTAGTCGCCTCCATGAGGAGATTAACATAATTATAATGTTTTTAACGAGCTTGGGCCAGAATGAGACCAAACAGATACACTACAGAGTGATTTGACTCGATTTTAAGATAAGATACGATATTATAAATTTAATATTGGTTGGACCAGGACTTAAATATGACTTACCATGAAGGTATGAGGAGGGACGTGGGCCAATTTTCTACATTTGCAGTTATTACTGTTGAGTTACTGAGTTACAGCTCAACAAAGGAGGTGACTTATCAGCCAGCGCTACTCCTTGCAATGTTCAAGATAATGGTTATTGTCATGTGTAAAAAATTACAATGAACTGCTTGTGCTCAGTAACACTCTTTGCCTCCACAAAGGGCACACATCCCCTGACAAGAATAAAAAAAAAAAAAAAAACATTACCCACAGTATACGGACAATCGACAAGTAACAATGTGCAGTGTGGATGCGTCAACTGCTCAGAAACCTAACTGCCTGAGGAAACAAGTGCTGTGTGACTTGATGCTCCAGTAACGTTTTTTTAATGGGTGGAGTGAGAACAGAGCATGAGCAGGATGGCAGGTGTCCTAAATGGTGTTTTAGGCTTTCCTTTTGCAATCACAGGTATATATGTCACGAAGTTATGGTAGTCCTGTGCTAATATATTTTCCTGATGTCATTACAGTCTTCTGCAAGTGTCTGCAGTCCTGAGCAGCCAAACCACACAGTATTGCAGCCCGTTATGTAACCCATATGAGGATGAAAATAACAAGTAAATGTTTGAAACAATGCACTGTGTGGTGATGATTTTACTGTGGCAGTTTATGGAAGATGGGGAGTGCTGATTGGAGAGCTGTGTGACACACACATCTGCACTAACCAGGCAGGGTTACAGATTATAACCTTCTACACAACTGTGCACTTTTATCACAGCTGGGTCCTGGACTGCACACACACACACACACACACACACACACACACACACACACTAGATTAACATGCAGGACCTCATTAGAAAGTTGAAGTCCTCATGTGACTCCAGGACTGAGAGCAGCCATGTGAATACAATTACTTTTACTTTAAACAGCACTTCAAATGAAAACAACTCTTGTGGTACACTCCATCAATCTCTTTCACACACACACACACACACACACACACACACACACACACACACACACACACACACACAGCCTACTTCTCATACAGAGGGACCAAACAGTACAACAAATACACTCTTTCCGCTCATCTCCCCGCTCCGCTCCTCACTGACCTTGGCGGACCGGCGGGCTCCCAGTAGCGGCAGAACAGGTGCAGTCCGTCGGCGTTGACGATGTGCTGCAGGTCGCTGTAGGGGACTCCCTGCGGGCTCCGCCGCGGAGAAGCTCCCGGCTCGGGCATGGAGAGGTCTGCAAGAGACACACGGACAAACCATAACACATCGCTGCCGTAGAGGTAGCTGAAGCCGGCGACGAGGAGGCAAGTGGCGGCGGTCAGTGCGTTCATTGTTGGAGCCTGGGCTTTATTTATTTTTAGCGCGTGCTTCAGGCACGCAGCGGAGATGACACGGTTTGTTGGTCAGGCTATGCCGGATGTAATCCTGAGCTGCACACACACATAACACACTAACACACACACACTAATACACACACTGAGGCAATGTTGTCAGAGCGTCCGCAACGACAGGCGTTACGTCACATGACCATATGCTGTGCTTTGCACAAGGTCTCCCAACCTTTAACTGTCATTACCATGATGATAATAGTGACACCTATTAGTGCATTGTTGCCAAATGTTGTATGCCATGAGGTTTCTAATGAGAAAAGAACAATGCTCTGCACCTCACTATACTTCAACATAATATGATAGGCTACTACAACTGCATAACGGACTGTGAAAAACAAATCATAAAAACTAAATAGAATAGAATGACCAATGATAAGATGATTTTCAACAATTCAGTAAATACTATATGGAAACAATAAAAGGGATTCTAAAAAAAAAAAAAACTACTAAGGGACTGTTCTTTACTTTTAAGGGGGGAAGGGTGGTGCAAAAAAGGTGGGGGCATGTCACTTAGGTTTTTAAGCACTACGGAGGGACTTTTGTTTTTTTTTTTACTGTTAAATGGTTGTATTTTGCATTTATTGTACTGCAGATTTTGCCATCAAGTAGTCTCGCTCACCAGACCTTTCTCAACAAAAGAAAGGTCTGGCTGGGCTGACTCTCACTCTGAGATTGGAGGAAAAAAACGCCCCGGCTGCTTGTAACTATTTCTTTCAACCAATCACAGTCGTTCTTGGCGGTGCCACAGCAACAGTGCACTTGCAAAAATATTGCCAAGGAGAAACAGGTTTTGGTGTAACACGCCCACAAAAATATCGCCTACAGGACGCGAGCCATGGCAGAAAAATGGCTACATCCCCACAAGATCAAACACCGCAAAAGTTAGTAAAGGACGTGTTGAAAACTGCAACCGGAGGTGGTAGGGCGGGACTTCAGCGGGTGGCTCATTCCGCCCAATGAGAGGCTGATCTATGCAGTGAACTTCCACCCACTCAGACTAGCCATCAAGGCATTCATTTATTCATTTTCCATAATCATTTATCCTGCCGGGGATCGCGGCAGGGCTGGAGCCTATTCCAGCTGTTACTGTGCAAGAGGCGGGGTACACTTTGGACAGGTAACCAGTCTATCACAGGGCTGACACATAGAGACAGACAACCATTCATGCCTATAGCCAATTTAGAGTCACCAATTAACCTAGCTTGCATGTCTTTGGATTGTGGGAGGAAGCCGGAGTACCTGGAGAAAACCCATGCTGACATGAGGCGACAATGCTAACCACTGCATCACTATGCTGACTCCTTCAAGGCTTGCTTTCTTTAAACATTACACCAAACTGATACCATTTATCATAGCCAGAAACTGTGAAAACAGAAATGTTTGTTGTAGTTATCATTGAAATTATTGTTATCGTTACCATTTTCAAATTTGCAACGATCCTTGGACTCATCATGGCTACAAAGGCAACCATCAGAAAAAAAACTAGCTAAATCTGCGCTTAAAAAAGTGACCATCCATCCATTTTCAACCACTTATCCAAAGCAGGGGCAGCAGGCTGAGCAAAGCACCCCAGACATCCCTCTCCCCAGCAATGCTTTCCAGCTCCTCCTTGGGGACCACAAGGCATCCCCAGGCCAGACGAGATATAATCCCTCCAGTGTGTTCTGGCTCTGCCCTGGGGCCTCCTACCAGTTGGACGTGCCCGGAAGACCTCCAACTGGAGGCGCCCAGGAGGCATCCTAGTCAGATGCTCGAACCACCTCAACTGACCCCTTTCAACACAAGGGAGCAGCAGCTCTACTGCAAGCTCCCTCCAGATGTCTGAGCTCCTCACCCTGTCTCTAAGGCTGAGACCAGCCATCCTCCTGAGGAAACTAATTTCGTTCGTTTGTATCCACGACCTCATTCTTTCGGTCTTTTCCCAAAGCTCATTACCATAGGTGAGGGTAAATCAAATACTTTGTCTTCCGACTCAACTCTACCTTCACCACAAAGGTCCGGCACAGCACCTGCAACACTGCAGACACCATGCCGAACCATTGATCCATCTCTCGCTCCATTCTACCCTCACTCATGAACAAGACCCATTAAGATAGTCACATTTCATAAATATCATGGCCAAAATTAAACTGTTTGCACAAACTAACAAGAGTGGAAAAACCAAGCCTTTTTTCAACTTCAGGATTTGTCTTCAACTTTTAACTTTCAAACATCGAAGGGTACATTTTAAAAATCTAATTACTAGCTAATTTACGGTGGAGGGAGGGTCATGCATTTTCCGTTAGTCATGGGAGACTCAAGGTAAAATATCTGTTGCCTCAGAAGGATAAAAAAAAAAGAGATGAAGTCACATCCCAGCCACTCCCCCTCCTCTGACAAGTAAAGAACAGTCCCTAAGAGAGGAGGATTTCATTTGAATGTTTGAATGTGTGTTATTTGTTTCATTTTCACGAGCTCTTTCTCTTTCAGTGTTTTTTAAAATATCATTTTTCATGCACATGCAAGCTACTTTAGTAGGCTACTCTATCAATTAATTGGATGTGTAAACAAAATTATTCCTCTGCCTCTGCCAGACATGGTAAAGCTGCACACATAATTAATCTTGATGCACCTTTATGCCCTCCCCTTCCCTCTCTCCTCTCCCCTCTCTGGCACTGCACATGAGGTTTCCCTGCCTGGCATCAGGTCCTGCTGGATACACAGTATAGCTGCATCATGTTAATGGCATGTGCAGCATTACAATGAGAACAGTGTGTGTGTGTGTGTGTGTGTGTGTGTGTGTGTGCCGCCCGGAGATATAAATAGCCTTGGTGTGAAGCTATTTTCTGAGGTGATCGGGTGTCGTCTTTCAGGTTCAGTCACCTGACAACCTGCCATTCATAATTGAATAGGTTATAGAAACTGACAATTAGTAAGTAAACCCAGGAGTAAATAAACTATGTGGCCGCTCGTTGGTCATGCGTCTTGCTTGAAAATGCAAATAGACTTTTTTTTTTATCCTCAATATCTGACAACATTTCTGCTTTGCAGCCAATTCAGTGCGGGGATCTCTGTCTCATTTCAGCAGCAGGATCATAACAGTGAGAAGTGTGCATCACACATGTGGGAATAACCATTATCATTTAACTTATATACATGTGAGTGCATCATAATTGGAAACTGCTCTCATGACGTGTGCGCAAAACCTCCCTTTTGTTTTCATCCCTGCTGCAACCATCCGTTTGCACCTTCATGCACATGGGGAAGACTCCTCATAACTGGACAGCCTTCATGCTTCCAGAAAGCCTTTGCCATGTCAGGTGTCTCTCATAAAGCTGACATTGTAGCCTTGTCAAGAATCGATTAATGTGGTTGGACTGCTGATACTGATCGATGCCAGTGCGCTTATAGTAGTGGAAGACGCGCTTCAGCATCAATATTATGGTCTGCGGATCTGATATGAAAAAGATGAATGGAGGAAGAGGAGATGCAGCAGCCTGTGTGCGAACAGCCTATCACTGCAAAACTACAAGTTGCAAAGCGAAAGCAAGAAGAAAACAGCCTGATGCTGGAGATGAATCCACTCGAGTCCATAATAAGGTCAAAACTGGTCCCGCGGACGCACCGTTTAAGTCCCTGTGCGTAAAATACAACATGGATATTATAAAGATGGGACCAACCTGTGCAGGAGCGTCTGCTGTGAAGTTTCAGCTTCTCCTCGGACTCTCTAATCTCCCCCTCTGTCTCTTGGCATGTATGTCTCTCTGCCTCCGATGCTCTGCTCTCGCCACCCGCCAAGAGAAGAATGCAGTCAGCGACGTTTGGGTTGAAACTAAATAAGTATTCACACACACTCCCTCTCCCTCTCTCTCTCTCTCTCTCTCTCTCTCTCACACACACACACACACACACACACACACACACACACACACACTCACTCTCACACACAGTTTCCCCAGAGGCGGAGATGCAGCTCTCCTCTCGCCCCTTCTGTAAAGCCTCATTTACTGTAAAGAAAGACATTTTGTTGCCTACATAGCAGACCCATTGACATCCATTTATTAATAGGATCATATCTGAATCTCTCTCCTTATTAACTGTAAAGCTTCCACCTGATGAGAGAACTATTCCCAAATTAAAACTGCCACCTGTAAATATAAGGAGGTAAAACTGTTTGGTTTTAAAGCAGCATTCATTGATTTTTTGGTCACTTGGGGGCAGAGGAACAAGCTGTAAATGCTACACTGACATTATATGACCTTATAAAGTTGATATGGTGAGTGTTTGTGAATTATCTGTACACACAGCAGAGGCAGGGAATAAGACAAATATTGCATGTAACAACCTGTTCTTAGTTCCAACTTGTCAAATACAGATGCTTTGTCATGCCACTTGGTGTCTGACTAATGACTAGTTTCATCACGATATGATATTGTATCACTTCTTTGGACAATGATACGATTTTTGCCAATATTACAAAGTCTGTCACGTTATGATTTCGATTCAACATGAGATGATATTATACACCCATTTCACCAAACCGATCTCACTCCTAAGTCTTTCACATCTGGCAGTTGGGCAGTGACTTGCGGATCAGACACTGACAAAAAAGCTGTCCTTTAAGGTCAGTATGGCAGGTTACCGTTATAGTTTAATGGTGCCCAGTGGCGTCAGGGGGAAATGCAGTGGGACAGGAACCAAAATAAGGTGGCGAAAGTCCAAGTGAGGTGGGTGGGATGGGTGGGTTCTATAAACACCCACTTTCACCCAGGTCCCACGTCCAATGGGATTGTAAAGCCAAGCCCTGTTCTTTTTTACTAAACCTAATCACGTGTGCTAGTTTTTGAAGGAAAAATCATCGATTTGTGGTGCTGTACCAATGCAGTGCATTTATTTTGAAAGAGACAGTGTATAAACTGTAAATTTCCTGTGAAAATGGAAGTCTATTTTGCCAGACCACAGTGCATGTAACAGGCAGAACTTGACACTGCGTCCCACGTCAACAACCAACACACCCAGGGTACCTTATACATCGTATGTGGACGTTGAAAGTCCATGACCAAAACGTCAATATGTGACAAGGTCGGAGTGAGAATGTGTTGATTTAACAGTCTGTTACAGAAGAACTTATTGTCCCTTTCTTTTTTGCTTTTGGCCAAAAAGGATAAACACACAAATCAAGCTAATTAATTGTGCCTGGTTAAGTGCAGTAAACTAGTTTGACTCCACTAACACACATAAAATACCAGTTAGCTTCCTGACAGAAAACCCTTTCTGGAAGAAATGTTTCCACTTTACATGATCTTTTTCCTAAAACTTGAAGGCAAACTTTTCCCAGCAGCCAAAATACATGGATTAACAACATCATTTAACATAAGTATAAAATTTGGCTCAATAATAACTGAAGGTTCATAGGCAAAACAGCTGCATAAATTAGCCTAGCGGCTAGTGGAGATTTACTCTACTCATAGCTTAACAAGTAACAGGTATTATTTATACTTTTTCTTGCTCAGAACAGAACGGCTGAATTTCAGCCTGCATGGACGTTCTTTCAGCGTAACATTGTTTATACACAGCAGCTAATACTGCTGTAGTGAGAAGTTAGTGGAGTGAGATGCCCAGCCAGGCAGATATCGTCCTTTTTTTTTTATCTCCTAGCGGCATTACTTACAATTGTCTGTTGATCCCTTTTTTCTCCATAACAGAAAATGTTTCCACTCTGCTGATTTATTGATTTATTTCTGAGTAAATAACATTATCCTCATCATCTTTCCCTTTTCCGCTTGGCGTAACCAAAGATGTTGATGTGTATCAATGTTTTCACTTTCCATTGACGATGAATCAATATATTTATCCAGATCGATGGATCGTTACACCCCTAATACCAACCCACAAGACACCGGGCTTTGAACTAACTCCAAGTGCACGCTCAGTGCAGCTGATGTCGTATGAGTGGCTGTATACATGCCATGTTTTTTGCGCCCTCTAATCCACTATTTTTAATGTAGGTGTGTGGCAGATGTGCCCAAATGGCAGAGCGACACATGTTCCCAAGTGCCTATTTTTTAGGGTACGATAGCTGTGCCCTAAGGTAACTGAGTTCAAGTTTTGGACTGCTGCAGCAGGAATCATGACGGGAATCAATCAGTCACAGCCGACAGATCGGTTTGTACGGCTCAAACAAACACCCAGGACATCGCTGTTCATGTCACGTGAAAAACCAGAAGTCGACATCATTTTAACTCAAATAAGGATCTCTTTCTAAACCTGACCAAGTAGTTCTTGTTACCTAAACCAACATGTCCTGTGAGCACGTTAGTTTATTTTGAGAAGACACTGTATGCACATAAGGAGACACATCCAAAACTGACACTAGAGGAGTACCTAAAGCGTCATGGCATGGAGTGCTGGGCCGCTGATCTAGCTGCCGTATTTGACGAGTTCGGAGTGAAAACATGTTGGATGCAAACAATGCGTGTTTCAATTGAAAGAAATTCACAGAATGCTTTTAAGGTTTTCTTTGGTGGAAGTAATGCTTTCAAGATGTTTGTCAGAGATGAAAGATACACACATTTTGTTTGCGCGACTAACACTGAATGTAAATGTAACTTTTGTTTGCTCACAAGAAAAGTCCACGGGACACTTTCAAGTTAACGTGGCAAACTTGTTAGCAAACATTTGCCTATTTACACATCCAGCAACTACAGACATTAGCATTTAACTTTCTGACCACCAGACAAATGTCAGGCTAATATTTACTCTTGGCTCTGTTTAGCTCTGGTTTATCAGAGTGTCTACGCTTGTTTACAGCTGTAAATTTCCCCTCGGGGATTAATAAAGTATATAAAAATTAAATGAGATTGATGTGTGCGGTGAACCAAAACAGTGAAGAAATAAACCCAAAGAATATAAAATGCTCCATAGAGCTAGTGAATTGATGAGAATTCTTTGTGGGTTGAGCACTTTGAAATTGCATACAGTGCACAATTATGATTTTAAAAAAATGATGAGTGCAGCTTTAAGTTTAGGGAACGATCTATCCTGGTTTCAGACCTCTGAGCCACCAATCTTGCTACTCACTAAGGACAGAATTATGACTCCTCCAAAACAGAAAAGCCGTTACATGTTGATGACAGACTAAATAATAATAATAATAATAATAATGATAAAAAAAGACAACGGAGCAACTAAACAGCAGCTGAAAATCTTGTTTTTGATGTCCTCTAGTGGTTTGACTCCCCACCTTGCTGCAGTGATGTAGAAGCATACTCCAGCACGTGGTCAGTACACTGTGACATCACTTTTGCATGTAGTTACAGGTGCAATGCTCTTTAAGTTTTTGCCCCGAGGACTTTGAAATCCAGCTTTTACGCATTACTACTTTTCACAGGGCCACAAGCCTTCCTTGACAGGAACAGGAGTGTTCGGGCAAACAGCACACTGTCATTTGTTTGGTAAGTAGAATTTCATTGTTGTTTTTGGACTCTGTGAGTAAATCCATGGAGAAAAAAATCAGTTTTTGTTTAAAGGGGGAAAAAAAGTATTTGAAATGAGAACCATTACTGGAATTTAAGGTTGTTGGGTTTTTTTCAAATTACGTCTAAATATGATTCAGAGTGTTCCTGTTCCAATAAACAATGACTCATTATACCTGGTTTTAGTTAACAGAGGAACAATGTGGGTGCAAATCTTTGTGGTGGAAACAAATGTCTTCCCACCTCTCTAACTGCTTACAGACATTTTATTTTCTCTAAAACGCAAACAAAAAACAAGCATGACTAACTGAAATGAATCAGAATTATGTTCCCATGTCCATGTGATGTTACACTGAGGACAAAAGGTCATGATCATAACATGGACTCCATCTGTAAATATGCAGTTACATAAGTGACACAGGATTAAGACAGGTGAATTGTATGCTACAGTACGGGAACATCTGCTGTAGTTATGGGCTTGATTTCCACTGTGGCTGCTACATTCTCTTGTTTGAGCTGCTGTAATGAACATCTGCAACATCTGGAAAAAGAACATGAAAATGTCTCAGAGAACAACCTCCTTTTAAAGTATAAACAAATTCACTGAACACGTCTGCAGATAAACAAAGTGCAGACTGGAGTCTGAGTGTGAATGAAGCAGCTGGTCCCAGTAAGACAGGAAAGGAGAACACCCTGCATCCATTTCTGAGGCATCAGTTTCATCAGTACGACTTTATACTGTAAGTATTTACAGATTTCCTGTTATTGCATCACTAAAGCAAAACACTGCTTGTGTTTGGAAAGGAAATGAACGTTTCCATTCAATGAGAAACTTCTGACTAAGTAATATCATATTTATTTTTCACATAAGCACATAAATATTGGCAGATTTTTATAAATAAACCATGCATGCAGGTATTTACTAATCAAAGAAACTCTAATTACTTAATGTTAAAAATCCATATTAATATACTGTAACTGCACATTCTCATTTATTTGCATTGTTTCTATCTTTATATATTGTGTTTGTTACAGTGCGCGTTTCTGCAGGTTTGAGAGTGTGTGACAGACGGGAGTCCCGGATATCCTCATAAAGACGGAGTGTCTGGCACCTCTTCACAACATTCTCCATCGTTCCTCTCAGGACTCACAAATGTGTCGCTATGATCTCCTGTGAAACACAAGTACAGGAGAGATCAAAACAGAGAAGAGGAGCCAGAGAGAGAAGAACAAAGGTACCAAGTGAGACCGAGGATGGGAGATTTTCAAAATATGTTCCAGATTTTTTTTTTCTCCTCTCCAGTGGCATGAAAGTCTCAGTCGAGGTTAATGAGGAGGAACATGACTGTATACAAGTTGCCTGAAACTTTTCCTCAGCATGCTGCAATCTCAGAAATAATGGTTGAGTCAAACTATTTTGAATTTGATATCTTCGCTCGGCACCACAGGGATTCTTGCACTCACTCATTTTATATATTGTATTTCTGATGTGCCTCTGGGTTGAATGTAAGGCTCTGCTTGCCATCTGATACGCTGAAATGCTTCTGTGAAATTAAGTGGCCCGATGGATTTCCAAAGCGTCCTCTTGCTTCTCTCATGTCAAACCATTTCCATGTGAAATATATTCATACAGTCTATGCTGCATATATGATTGCATATGCATACATGTATTCATTAATTTGCACATGCCTACATGCATGTTATCGTGTGTTCTTGTTCTCTGCACAGTTCCCTTGACCAACCTCACGCTCCTCTCACAATCCACTTACTTACATCCTCTGTATTTTTGTATCCCTTTTGTGTGTGTGCCAGTGACTGGATTTGTGTATGTGTGAGCTCTTTCTCGCTCCCATGAAAAGCCCTTGCTCCTGTAAACTGTGTTTCATGGACCACTGCCACGTCTTTGTTCTCTGTTAGATTTCTCCTATGGGAGGAGAAACATAAAGTCACGCACCCAGCTAAATACTAAAACAGAACAGGCAGGATCAAAAGCACGCACGCTGAACAATATGCAGACATCCATGCAAGCACAGGTGTATAAATAAGATTAAGATACACACACGCAATGTCCGTGTGTTAAGGAGATTGATGGTGTGTGCTGGGATGAGCAGTATTTCTAATGTTTAGGTATCTGTGTTTAATGGTATATGAAAAAAACATATGGCATTTGCATCAAAATACATTAAAGTGTTTCTCATTTTGTATTTTATTGTAACGCATTTCCACCCAACCCCCAACCATCTCATTGTGTGCAATCAATTTGCAGTCCAGGTCACGCTGTAGACTAAGGATCAATGCACCGGTCCAGAAACAATTCAATCAGTGTCCATTAAGATATTGAGCACTTAATTCATCTTTATAACACTGCAGGCTGCTGAGAGAACGCAGTCATTTTCCCCGTCTCGTCAGTGATAAGGTAGGTTAATTAGAAATGTGATGTTTACTCTTTAATTATTAATTAGATTTTACCAATTCCTCATGTGTACCACAGTCAGACCTCTTCATCTAACAGTGAGGCAGTTCACAGTATAATGCATGTAGACACTGTTGCTACATTCACAGTTTTACATACATTTTCACTGCAGTACTTTGCAGTTAACTTTGGTAACATTTACATCTCAGTTCTCTGCATTCTGTATAGAGTCAGGGGGCGGGGTGTTTTATCAGGCAGCCAAGATTCAGAATGTAAAACTCTTTTGTTGCAGAGGAAATATTATGTAATTGAGGCCTGGCTGAATCATTAGTACAATGAACACCTCACCTCTGCTAGGAAAAAGAAACAGAGTAAAACTGACTACATAAATACTTAATGCTGCTCTGATGAGTATTTGTATATTAACAATAGGTCAAATGACAATGTGTAATGTGAGAGGGGTCGCTCATATTGACAAACCCACCAAGAATGAATACCTGACTTCAGTTCCCCTCAGCTCTATGATGTTTTAAAGCAGTGGTTCCCAACTGGTGTAGCCACGGGGTCCAGATGTTTCCTTAGTCATTAGTTCAAGGTCCACACAGTTTAATATATTCAATGTCATACTTGTGTTTGGCCATGTCATTGAGCCAGTTTGTTATTGCTGTCAAGTAGCTGTCTGTTATTTTGCATTCACATCGGGCGCAAGTTCACAATTTCGTGTAATACACTTGTTCACTTGTTAAAAAAATCTGAACTTCAGCAACCAATCATGCTGCACTAGCCAATCAGCATTGAGATCCTCTGACGATGTATGATGCTGAGGACGTAATGGCGGAAGTTCATTCATCGATTCAGCGATTTCACGTATGTATGATGTGAGTTATTCGCTAGTATGAAGCAAGTCAACACAAAATATTTTAGTGTTCAAACTCACCAAGTAAGGTGACATGAAAATTGTCATCACGTTTGATGTGAACACATTAGCTACTCAATCTACAGCAGGAAATGACACTTCAAAATAAAACCTCTGTGTTAGAAATTCACTGGATTTCAAAACAGAGGTTGTTTTTTTTACAATCTTGACACTTACATAAGTCACTTGGAGCCCATTCAGAATGGACCCTAATCTACTACGTCTTTACCACCCTCCTGGAATAGATGACATAACGATGGGGTTTAATCATAAAGACTCTTTACATTTCTCATACTTACGTGCACATGTAAATTAATATTCTTTTCTCTCAGAACACGTCTCTCCTGATTCAACTGTTTACCAACATGTTCACTATATCACCTTTAGAAGATGATATAAGATGATGATGTTGTGTGTCCATCTTGTTGCTCTGCCCCCAAAGATCCTAAGAACTAAATTAATTCCAAGGAGCATCACAGTAAGAAACACCAAATTACTGATATTGACTTTAGTTGTTCTTTTATCTCAGACATGTTAGGATGTTACATACCTTGACATGTTTTGGCGGAAACATCCGCCTTCCTCAGAAGTGTCACTTGGTGGTGGTTGTGACGCATCTTTATCAGCTGATCTGTCAATCAGCCGATATTAGGGAGGCCACCTGCTGTCCATCTGCTGCCTCTCCAGGATGCTGCTCCAGGTGTGGGAGAGCATGTATGCCCCCTCGTCCCTGTTCATCGTCCCTGGGTCCCGCTTCCTCATTTCAACAGCCAGTTTTTGACAGGACGGTCACGCCTCCCTAATATCGGCTGATTGACAGATCAGCTGATAAAGACGCGTCACAACCAGCACCAAGTGACACTTTTGAGGAAGGTAGAAGTTTCCGCCGAAACATGTCAAGGTATGTAACATCCTAACATGTCTGAGATAAAAGAACAACTAAAGTCATTATCAGAAACTAAAGACATAATGAACACCACTGAACCAAATTACTGAACTGAAAATTCTGTAGCCATTCATGGTGAGTTAGAGGTCGCCTTTAAACAACTCAAGAATAACAAAGAGATTCTAATATGTGTATGCTTCTAGACAACACGACCTCCATGATGCTCATGGGTAGCCTTGTATTTAGTGCATGACAAACTCAGAATTAATTTATAGTAATGGCTGTAACCCATCAGCATATTTTTTAAATGACCACCTCCTTAGACTCGTACATCAAGTAGTGTTGACGTCACTCAAAGTGAGCTTGAAACTTGTCTTTGCACACTTCAGTTCTCTATTCTGTGATGTATGACGATGTGTCTGTCTGAGTGCATGTGTGCGTGCTCACAAAGTACCTCACCTTTTCTTTGCTGTGTGTTCTGGCAGACTGACAGTGCAACACGGCGTCATGGACAGTGGAGAAGAGACAGGACTTTGTCACTTTGTCATTAAAAAAACCTCCAGTCTGCAGGTTGTCCACAACACCAGCTAGAAAGAGGGAGAGACAGAGAGGCAGTAATGAACCACAGGGAGAGTCGTGTACAAAAAGTTTTGGGAAGACAGAAAGAGACAGTGAGTGTGTCTATGAGATGAGATAAGAGGGAAACAGAGAGAAATCGAGGAGGATAAAGTAAAATGTTTGGAGTAGGAGACATAAATAATAGACAGAGAAAGAGCTGTGAGTGGGAGGGGTAGTCCTTGTATTAATTGAACCTCGTTAGAATTCCTGGCGATACAAGCATTCTTCGCAGTCCCTTTGCAAGCTCAAACACCCGCAATAAACCATTTTTTCTCATTACAGGCTATCAACTCAGTGCAGGCCAATTAGAGCTGCTGATCCTGAAATAAATTGGACGGCTCCTAACATTGCGGTCCGTAAGATCTTTTTCCCCACATTTTTTTCCCATCCAGCAAGTCAGACCTACATTTGTGGGCTAAAAATAAACACAGAGAGTAGATGTTTTATTACAGTAAAAACACGACCGTCCCCAACAGATTTCAGTATTTTTTTTTCCTTTCCCGAGGACTCATTAGAATTCTTCTCATGACCCACTGTCACAGATCATACCAGACTTGGCAAACTTGGAACAGTGTTTGCTGGCCATTGACTGAACTACTTCCATCACAGAGACGTTACAATAACAGCGACAAACAGCTAAGATAACATCTGGTTTTGTTGAATGGATTTAAATTGTGTTTGGCAAAGCAGGTCAGGAACGTTAATGTAAAAATAAATCCTTATGTGGGACATAATAACTCCAGTGGGATTTTGTGTTTTTTTCTGAGGAACTGCCGAGGGATCTCTAACATCTACAACAGAATATCCAGCATTATTTTATAACAGAAAGGAAAATGGAGTTGTAAGAGAATCAGCAGGGAGGTTCAGGGAATACATTTTTTTTTGTAACACTGATACATACAGAAAGCAGATCTGCAGTGATTTGAACAGCTGTAAACAGGAGTAGAGATTTTTTTTAACTTTTATGATTAATTTTATATATAGAAAAAGTCAATTCTGCAAAAATCCTTACAGTTGTGTTCTGTTTTATTGTTTTCTAGTGATGTAGAGGGACTTACTTTGGCAGCCAGCGAGAACCACATCTATACCAATTTCCCCGTAGTCTCTCTGGATCTGAAACAGACACAAAGCACAGAGCAAAGGTCAGCCTGGGGATCATTTCATTAGTCTGACAATTCACTTTAAAGTAATTTAATGCCTGAGGAGCTAAATGATAAGGAAGGGGAGGGATGAATGGAGGAAAGTCCTAGTTGAAGAGACACTTTTGTAGCAAAGATAAGAAGATCAGAATTAGTAATCTCATGTTTGCCTTATTCTCCTAGGGCCAGTTCATAATATTTCTTTGTGAGAAATTTTGCCTCCAACCTAGTGAGGTAACCAGCTCCTTTCACTGTGTCCTACTGTCGACAGACTCGTGCAGTGTAAAATCAGATCATGGTTGCTCACAAAATTATGGAAAAGGGCCAATTATTGCCTGTTGTCTTTTGCAAAATGACAGTAGTTTGTTTTGCTGCCCCCAGATCTATGACACCTGTAGTATTAATCCACATATATTACCATCAGTAACTATAGGTTTTGCCAAATCAGCCAGGACTGAAATCTTCAAGACTGCCACTTAAAAATATCAGGAATATAGAAATTCTTTATAGCGATCTTTTAATTTTGTCAAAATAATAGATTCACACATGAAGATCTGTTGAACAGTTCACTAATATAATGTATATATACAAATACACACATACAAGAAGTTGAATTCTTAATATGTTGAGTATCTCCCTCTCTCTCTTTGTATGTGTGTGTGTGTGCATGTGTTAATATAACAGCCACATTCATACACTGCGTAGCGCCTTGACCCCCACAGTATCCAGGAAGTTGACAGGGCTGAGGTCGAGGACGATGGCTCTGGGGAGTGAGGGGTCGGGCTCAGCATCCATCTCAATGATGGCAATGTTCTTCTGCTCCTCCCTCTCTGGCTCCCCCTCCTGTACAGGAGGAGACATGATACAGTGTAAAGGGACTCATGAGAATAATAAAGTAAAATGTTGTGCTTTAGATTACTCGCCATGAAAGGTGATTGCATAACGAGGAATGAATGTCAACGTTTAGGGTCAGGGATTTTTGAATAATGCTTATTTTTCTGTTTAACAGACAAAAAATTATTTGTATGAGAAGGCAGTTGAACTTGGAATATGTCGGGAATTCAGTAGATGTTTGGATAAGACACAGAAAAGGGGGGAAAAAGTTATCATTTACAGTAAATATCATGCCTCTAGTCATCCTCACCATGTGCACTGCATTCTTCTTGGCAGCTTTCTTGGCATTTTTCTTCTCGAGTCTTTGTCTTTTGGCCTCTAGTTTTTTCTTTGCTGCCAGGATCTTGGTAATGTCAATGCCAGACTAAAAGAAACAGCAGAAGAAAATCACACATGGTAATAGTTAAGTTCACATCCATTTTCTACAGCCAGTCAGAAGCTTGATTCCTCCTGAGGTATTCGATATGACTGCAATGCACCACTGTTTTACTTTTTAAAATTTGTCCAAAGCTCTTTTTATCTTAAGAAAAAAAACAAAAAACAAAAAACAAAAAAACCACTATTAATTTAAAATTGTACCAATGCCTTTTAACACCTGCACTCAATTCAGCTGGAATTATGGGATATCCTGTATGTACTTAGCAACAAACCATATTGGAGCTCTTTAAAACCAAATATGTGAACTATAGATCCTTATCCTATTGTGGGTATTGTTCAACCAACTTTCTGGTTATGTTGATATAAAATTACTTTATTTGATTGTTTTTTAAGTTGAATTAAGTCATATATGAGAAGACTGTTGTATTTACTTTCCACATTTATATAAGTTAATAAGCATCATTTATTCTGAACATATTCTCAAAAAGAAACTTATTTTGGAGAAGATTTCCTGCAAGAGGAAAACATGTAAGATGTTATTATGCTATTAATAATACCAGGACATTAAGTTCATTACCAGTCACAGAAACACAAGTTATATCTCAGCCAGTTCAGCCAGACCAAGTTCATTAATTCCTCAGAACAAAACAAACATAAACCAGCAGAGCAGGTCTTACTTTGTGCATTCAACGGTATGAAACACAAGTTATATCTCAGCCAGTTCAGCCAAACCAAGTTCATTAATTCCTCAGAACAAAACAAACATAAACCAGCAGAGCAGGTCTTACTTTGTGCTTTCTCTTGAGGGTTTATACGTGAAAAATAAAATGAACTAGGGAAATTTGTTTTCCTGCATTCCACAACTACACAATACAAGCGAACAGAACTTGTTCAGACTCAAAGTTGTCGCACCCTAATTTTTGTTTCTGACAATTTTTAATCTTTATTTATGCCGAAGAATAAAAATGTATACAAGTTTTATACAATGTTGTTTGGCAAAAAACAGCAACCCTTGGTTAGGTTTATTCTGTTTATCATTAGCTTCACACAGTTGGATGTTAACAGCAAGTAATCCACGCTGTACTCCCATCCACAAAAATGTCGTGACCCGTCACGCTCCCTGAGTTCATGTTTATTTGTCACCCTTGTGCTTCCTGTTTCATTTTGGCAGCCACTGTCAATGTTTCAGATTCCACGTCCTGTCAAGTTTCCTTCGTTTGCGATTACCTGCCCCACCCTAATGTGTTTCACCTGTATCTCAGTGTCTTAGAGTTTTGAAGTCCTTGTCTTCCCCTCCTTTGTTGAAGGATCATCGAGTGACAGTTCCAGCATTTTCTTAGCGCTTCTTAATGAGTTTTTGACTGTTTTTGCCTTTTGACCACTCCATTTGCCTGTCAATTTGATACTTTTACCTGTGTTACTAATCACCCGTGTACCAACCTTAGCCTGGTTACAGACAATGAACTTTTATCTGAATCTGTAAGTCTGCTTTGTGAGTCCTTCTCAAGATTGTGCTTGACAAAGAATTGTAATTACAACACCAGATAGACTTTAAATGATATATATTATATTTAGATTATAACTATCTGATGTAACTTCAATTAGATCTGTCTTACTACCACAGCTAAAGTCATATTAAGTGTAGATATAATTTTGAACACATTTTTGCAAGTAGGGGTTTGGATTTTGTCCCCCATCACTTAAATAAAAACACTTCAGAAAGAGATCTTTTGGTATGAACTGGAGGAATGAGTGTAGCAAATAAAACCTGTTTCCTGTTGTACCTGCACATGTGGGCGGGGCACCTGACTATTGTACTACACTTGAAAAATGATGAACCTATCCTTTAAGACAAGTGAAAACCTCTTTTGAGATTGGGATGGGCAAATACCAAAGGCATCAGTCAGCCAATATTCGCAGCTTCCATATGCCGGCAGACATGCAGCTTAAATAAACTAGTCTTCACATGAAGTAGTTTTCATACCACGTATGTAGAAAACATCCTTTGCAATGAGTATTGTCTGCAGAGCAAATAGGAAATGGAAATGACAAGAAAAATTGTCACGGTCATCAGTCATCAACAGTGGATAGGATTTTTATTCCATGAATCAAATGTCTGTCTGGCAATTACAAAGTGGATCAGAATTCGATTACAGTCAATGAAGCCTTGCTGCTCTTCCAAAACAAAACTGATAGCACTTAGCATCTCAAAAAAGACGTTTATGGGACATTTTAACTCATCGAGACAATGTTACACCGGAAAAATAAATCATGCAAAAACAATCTAAGATCTACATCTGAAAACTTTCCTTGCCGCATGACATCACTGGTTCATGCAATTACAGCATTAGTATCCTCTTACACAAAGTACAACCCATCAGCTTAGTCGCTGACAGTGAGTACTAGCAGTAAGTGATCCCAAATTTCTCCAGCACCTTTAGTCTGCACATCACAGTGACTGGTGGAGTAGAAACACTTGTCAAGATCAAAAATGACCAGAATTCCTCTGGTGGTGATTTCTCACCTCGTAAACAAACGTGCAGCCTCTGCGAGTCCAGAGGAGCTCCATGAAAGCTTATTTGTGCATCAAAGATTTGAAAGAAAAGAGCAGCCCTGTGGCTTTGACATGCTGACATTTTAATGAATGAGATGTTCCATTATCTCCCTCCCTTATTCAGTCTCTGCATTTCACCCTTCTTCCATCTTTTGTCATCTTTTTTCTACCTTCCTTCAATCTGTCTTCCCATTTGCCCCAAAGAGACGTGACAGAAGAGGAGGAGGAAGACAGAGGGGAGGAGGGGAGTATTTAAACAAAAGTTTAATGGAAGAAAAGAGAAAAGAAAATGGTGGGATGACATTTTGAACAATGTCTGTCACAGTCGTGATGAATGAATTGGTGAAATGTTGGGTCGTTATTAGTGTGTCAGAAATAATGTTTGTAAGAGAGGAGTTAATTGCATGGAAATTGTGACAAGACGGATTGTTGTTAGAATGGTTTCTTCCTGTGCGAGTGTGTGTAGCTGTTGAGTGTATGTTCATATAAATCTGGGCTTGCGTGTCCATCATGGTGTGCTTGTATGTCTGATACTGTTTTTTAGTGGGCGTCCACATTTAATATGTGAATACATATTAATATTTCTGTGTTTGTTTGTGTTCTGGTGCCTGCAATGCCTTGTGAGGACACATTTTATTTTTAGAGCTTCAGCAGAAGGAAATTTGTCAGTCCTTACTTCTTTAAAGAGCTGTTTGAGCTGTTCCCGGTTTTAGGATATGAAAACGTTGAAGGTTAAGTAGGTGTGTGTATGTGTCCTCACCTTCTCTCCAAGGGCTTCTTGGTACATCTCAGCATTGGCGAAGTAGAGGGTGGCAGAGGAACGGAAGATCAAAATCCCTGGCACTTGCTTCACCTGAAATCAATCAATCAGTTTATCAGTCAAACAGGGGTTGTGCTAAATGTTAACATCAGCATGCTAACATTCAGTTTGCAGCAGGTAGGTTAATGTGTTAGCATGTTCACATAAGCACTTAACTCAAAGTACAGCTGATATTAATGGTAAAGTCTTGCAGGTAGTTGGTTACAAACCAACAAGTTTTGACCTGATGATGGCGCTATATGGAAAGAAGGGGATCGCCAAAGTCTTTACAGTTCATCCTAAGCTGACCATGAATGTGTGTTCCAAATTTTATGGCAAACCATCCAGTAGTTGTTGAGACATTTCACATAAAACCACACATCAACCTCAGGGTGGTGCATCATTTAGGGACCACTGACATCTGACCAAAGTGTTGACATAATCTAGTAGTCTAGTAGATGTTGAGATACTTTCATCAGGGGACCATCAAAGTAAGGAGGCTTCATCCTCTGGGTAACTAAAATTCATGGCAACCTTTTTAATAGTTGTCAACAGACCATCGCTGCCATTAGTAGAGCCACAAGACTTTAGGTTTAAAACTAGCACCATAAATTTAACTGTGCATCTGACTCAATATATAAATATCCTGTCGACAGCTTTTTTCCCTGACTGGCTTTAAAAAACAAGTACTTTAGCTTTCACACATTGTCCTGGGTACACTGACTGTTAAATGCTGCTTGGTACGAACAAGGCGTTACATAAGATTCACAGGGGCTACACCTATATTGTGTTTAATTGCAGACCAGTGTGAAATGAATTCTCTCTGATGTCCTGTCTTATTAATAGTTCAGGGATGTATTGTGTTCATTAGTTCCTCATATAAAAGCAGTAATGTATCCCAGGTTTTCCTGTCTTTGACTAGGTGTGATACTCAAAATACAGAAAATATTGATTTCTGCCTTCAAAGATAAATATTGGTAGTAACACATTTGGCAGGTAGCACTTACTGCCAAATTCTGCTTTTCTATTTGGAAACTGACATAAAAGACACACCTCTTTATCTAACTCTTGGCTATAATGTCAGGGACAAAAGAAACTAATGGTCAGGTGTGCTTTATAGACTGCTCACTCTCAAAAACCCTACTGCATTTGTCATAAAAATCTGCTCTGATTATTCCATTCATCTCTGGCCTCTCTTATGCCTGCTTTCATATTATTTAAATGTAATGTGCCATACCTGATTGTAGTCCTCCAGAGGCCTGTAAATATCAGTATCTGGGACCTGTCCTAATATGGAGTATTTAGGTCTGGAATACACACAAAACAAACAAGTGTAAAAACAATTTGTAGTACTTTGTGCCTAAGTATGGTCTGCAAGAGAAGGACTGAATGAACTGTTTGGTGGAGTGACTGATAGCTTAATGTTCAACTTGACACACTCTCTCACTGAACATGTATACATTTATTAGTGTATAATTGTGGGGGGGTGTGTCAGTGTATTCCTACAGCTGTGTCCTGAAGATGACAGTGAGCATGGAGAAACCAATGGCAGCAGCTAGTCCCAGGTCAGGGTTGAATAGCACGGTGAAGATGAAGGTGGCCACCCAGACCACCTGGAGATAGACAGAGAATGAGAGTGAGGATAAGTAACAACTGGTGGGAAAACAAAACAAGTCTAACAACCCATGCATGTAGCATTTATTACATGTGAGAAGCAAAAGTGTTATACATATTAAACAAAATAAAACTTTGCTGTGAATGCTTATTAGTAGTGAAGGAAAAGGTGATGTTTGACTTCTGTGGCACCACAGCAAAGGCCATATTGTTACCTAAATCCTCAATGCTGCCCTATCAGCTTAGACAGCTTTACAAAGGTGTATTTCATCAGCTGTATGGATTTATGTTCCAGTAACACTGTGTCAGCAGAGTGGGAAAAATGGGAAAACCTCTCGCTTTTACAAGTTTGGAGTATTCACACATTAATCCCTTGGATTTTAAGATGTATAGCCATGTTGCTAGCTTTGTTGTCACACTAGCCTAAATTTTCTATTTTGTTACATATTTCTAACAATTTGTTAACAACCGAAACCTGACAATTTATTTACTTTTGATTTTATCTTAACTGTATCTACCAGTAGTAACTGCTTTGCACCCATCCCGCCACTGGTTTGGACACTTCTGTGGTTTCCTTTCAAGATATATCAAAGTAAATTTATAAATTTACAATATCTTCAGCATCACTCCACTGAGTGCTGAGGTGACTGCTTTTATGTGAAAAATGGCATGCTGCCATGCTAATATGTACTACACATTCAGCATGTAAACATTAGCATGTTAACATGGCAAAAGAAAGCTGACTTAGCATGCTAATTTTTTCAAGTCTGAGTGAAACATTATCATGATGTCAAAATACAGCGAAAGCTGATAGTATTTTGGTCATTTTGATTTATCATGCTCATATATTCATTTACCCTGTCCCATTTGGGCCCCCTTAAGTGGGAATGTTACCTGTGTTGAGAAGTTTCCAGTCATAAAGTCAAATTTTCAGTTAGGGAAAATTTAACCAGCAACTGTAGTATAGTGTGTTACCACGCCACGCACACTATGCAAACATGTTAAGCATGCAAAGTTGAGCTTGTTAGTACTTTCCACGCATACAGTTAGCACAGAGTTAGCATGTTATCATGTTAACTGTATCCTAATAACAGAATGTAACAGGCTTGTGCAAAACTGTGCTAATGATCTATCATGCTAAGATTAGTGAGTTAGAATGCTACAGAACGGGGCGCCCACTGGCTCACCTGGTGGAGTGGGTACCCCATATACGAAGGCTATGTCAGTCACGGGTTCAATTCCAACCCACAGCCCTTTGCTGCACATCATCCCCACTCTCTTTTCCTTTCACTCTTAAGCTTTCCTATCCAATAAAAAGAAAATGCCAAAAAAAAAAATCATCTTTTAAACTAAAATAATGACAGAGAATCTTAGCAATAACAATAGAATATGAGAATAGGTGAGGCTGACAGGAATTATTATTGATAAATGATCATTTGTTTTCGGGGTTTTCCTGAAGAAAGTTTATCTGAACTAACAATGTCATAAATAGTTTGTGAGGCACTAGAACTGAGAAAATAATGTTTACTCCAACAAAAAAATAAAATATGCACACCATACGCAGTACATCCTGTTACCAACATATTAATGATGATATATCTTCCCAAAACATTAACCATTTTCTTGTCTACCTTTTTGCACACTCACCATGTCTACTCTGTTGCTCCTCCACAATGCAGGGATGTCCATGAACTGCTTCATCATGCCATGGAGATTGACAAAAATGATGGCGGCCAGCACTGCCTGCAAAGCCAGTCAAATGTCATACAGTTTATATAGTGCATTCCAGTTTCAAGGCCTGAAACAGGAAGGTGAGTTTGTATGTTTGAGATAAATCCCTAATGTGTTTTTTGAAAGTTTTGTGTGCTCTTTTTAATAAGGCTGCTAACAAATGGCAAAGACTAGTAAGACCTGAGTGTCAGCATTTATAGTCATAATCTTCATATCAAAACTCAGCTTCACACAAGCTATCTTTTCAGATGAATGGCTTTAGATATATCAGTGTGATTAATTCATCGCCCCTGATGTTTTAATAATCTGTACAATAAGTAGCCTGCGAATCTCTTGGTGGTCTTATAGCAACACAACCTCAGCTGTTGTTATCTCTCTGGAGAAGGACGATTTATAATTTTGCAAACACATTCATTCTCAGACTTGGACACACATGTGTATGCTCATGCTTGTGCACAGATGTGAACACATGCAAGCGCCAACACACACAGTACCTTCGGCAATTCTTCAAAGAGAGTTCCAATCCAGAGCGTGATGAAAAGGATAACTATTGCTGAGAGAGCCCCAGCGACCTGCAGTGAGGAGAGAGGGAAGATAGAGGCATGATGAATGGAAATCAGGAGAGAGAGATCAGAGGAAGAGAGTGAGAGAAGAAGAAGAAAGGATGAATGATGTAGTGGTTATTAGAGTGAATTGGTACATGATTATGAGAGGAGTCAAGGCATCATCGGTTAAAGCCTCTCCTCTCCTCTCCACCGTAATGGGCCTTAGCTGATTAATGGTGTTGTCTGACTAAATCGGTTTAGCCTCTCAGCAAATCTGTGTTTGTGTAGGTGGACTTCAACTATGTGAGCAAAAATCAATTCCCTAAGTGTTTTTTAATGATGCCACTTATCAGAGTAACATTAATTATGACCGCTTTTTTTCACTCTGTTTAACCTTTAAGTTAGCTCAGTTTCGTGGCTACGGGCAGAGTGGAGTGTCGGGATGAAAATACTGATCTGAAAAATGACCTCATGAAATATCCTTGTCAAGTTTAAAAAATGCCTGGCATGAAAACCAATAAACATTCATCTAAGTGTTGTTGAAATGCTTTTCAGCTGTGTGCAATAAACACAGCAGAAGCTTCAAATATCATGTGAACTAAATAAAAAAAAACAGTTACCCTAGCTTTTGAAATTTAAATTTATAGTAGCGCATCAGGAGCAGGATGAGTACTAGGTTATGTGCTAATAGAGGACTACAGTATGTTGACCACAAGAGCAGCATAACAGATGTGTTGATAATGATTTTGCAAGATGTGTTGATTTTGTTTTTTAGGTAAAGTACTGCCATCCTGTTACAGTGCTACATCTTAAGGTCTAATTTGAGCATCCATTGGAATGAAACAGATTTTTTTAGCAAGTGATCCATGTAACATAAACAAGCTCTCTCCCTATAAGATCGTGATATTGAGCCATCGCCCTGCTTAAAGCTGTGGTAGGCAGTTTTATCATATTATTATCATAATGTGCTTCAAGTGGACTGAGAGAAAACTAGACTTTGGCACCCTCTCTTGGCTCTGTTTTCAGGCTTTAAAAAAATCTAGACTGTGACGGGAGACTTTGGCCAATCACAGGTGATTTCACAGAGAGAGGGCGTTCCTGTTGGCTGTTTAAATGCAGATGCACATGCAAGTTCCTTTGGTGAAAGGATGAGTCAATGAAATATTCAATGTGGCTAGTCCTGCAGAAACAGTTTCTATTCCAACATTGGCAACAACTGCCTACACTGCAAAGCAACCCCAAAAAAGGATGACAGACTTCTCAAAAATAGAGTCTTAAAGAGTTGAACAACAAACAACATAAAAAAACTTGTCAATATCAATGAAGTGTTTGGAGATAGACAGAAAATGTTGCTACTACTTTAGCCTTCTGCTAACCACAACCAAAGGCTCATAGCTGTAGGTACATGTTCACATTTATGTAGCCTCAAATCAAAGTGTGTCCTCCTCCCTCCCTGCTGCTACAGACCACCTTGCCAGGAGGAGAGCAGCTCCAGAGACGGACCCCCAGTCAGCAGCTGCAGCAACATGAATACAGCCAGCAGAGACACCAGTTCTTGGGGACTGCACAGCCCCAGCTACCTGCCAGATTAGCTAACAAGTGAGACCCAGAGCTGCCACTGGACACCAGCCTGATATGACACCCAGCGCTGGAGTTTGTGCTGGCTGAACTTGAGCCTCTGCAGCTGCTGACCGAGGGTCCGTCTCCAGAGCTGCTGCCCATTCTCCTCCCAGCAAAGCGATGGGTAGCGAGGTGTAGAAACCAAGGGGTGGCTAGCTATCTAATTCTTGTCTCATTTGTTGTCTGATAAACTGAGAGAAAGAACGGGGCAAGGAGGGGCTGAGCAAATGAGCCACGTGCAACTGGACAGTGATATAAGATTTGAAAAAAAAAATCAATGTATGGGAAAGACTGGGTTAAGCATGTGTATATGCTCATGGTCATCGGGTGGTTTACTCACTGATTTCTACACTAAAAGCTCTGTGCAAAGAGAGGTAAGAGTATTCTCACAATGTATTACACAAGGGCAGAATAATGTCCTCTCATACCAACCTGAGTCCTCCCCCCTGTGCTCTCCTGAACCATGGTGCGAGACATAGAGCAGCTGATGGCGAAACACTGGAAAATTCCTCCGATGGAGTTACTCAGACCCAGGGCGATTAGCTCCTAAACAAGGAAAAACACACTACTTACATTCAAGGTATCAACCATAAAAGAGCCATACATCCTTGATTCCATCCATCGCCTCCTTACCTGGTTGCTGTCCACCTTGTATCCATATTTTAGGGCAAAGATTCGTCCCAGTGAGATGGCGATGCCGTAGCCAACCACAGAGAGAGCAAAGGCATCCCCGATCACCTGACCAAACAGAGAGGCAGTTGGGAGAACAGGCGGCTGGAGACTGGTGGACACGGACAGAGTAGAATACATCGCCCATTACAAATACTTCACTTTGCTTTGTTTAAAAACATTCCTGTGTGTTGGGTGTGTGTGTTTCTCACCCTGAGGGAATCAGTCCCACCACGTCCACCCCATATTTATCCTCCAAGTTAACTTGCCAGGAGACCACTGTAGCAATAACAATCTGGGGAAACAGATAGTAAGAGATGCATTAGTGTGCGCCAGTGTAATAGTGTCTGTGTTTCCCTTTATAAGGAACTAAGTGTCCCTAAAGTAGATCATACACATTTCTGTATACTCACACCAAGCAGCTCCACAGGTATAGGAACAGGTAGTTTTTTACTCAAGTATGCGTTAAGTTCTTTTGTGAGGATGAGGCCGATTATAGCGACGATGCTGACCACAAGAGTACCAATGTTTGTCTGTGGGATGAGATAGCATATCTCCAACACAGTCTGGAAAGAAAGACATAATATAATTATTCCTTAAATGCTTATATGAGGAGGCATGTAACAAATAAGTAGAAATATACATCAAATACATACAAAGCTCATTTTAGATTCTACCTGTCAGCTCAGCAAATGTTTTATGTTGTGGGAATAAAAGCGTGCGTACAAGATGGATACACATATTATACTTTCCAGCACAAGATGCTTGACTAAGTTTTAGGAATAATAGTTAAAGTTCATGTTATTTCACTTGCAGAAATCACTCAGATTAAAAAAAAATATTAGTTTGAGCCCTACTCATTAAGAAATATATAAATAAAACATGTAGAAACAAGCATGTGTTGTTGAGTATGTTCTTTCTTACATATATCAATGCGAAGGGTCCACTGTATCTCACAGGGCTGATGCCAAAGGTGTATTTGAGCTGGGAAACAATGACATGGATGGCAGCTCCTGTGGTGTAACCTCGGACCAGCGGCTCAGACAGGTAGGTCACAACAAAACCAAACTTGACTAGGCCAAGCAGAATCTACGTATGCATAACACAGAATGGAAAAACTCATGGAGCTTCACATGAATAAGAACAAACAGGAAGATAGTAGCCATGCACTTATAGCTTCAAAAGACGACCAGGAAAGCAATTCATACTTGACGCTCACTCACTCCTGTGCATGAAATTAACATTTATGGAAATACAAACTTGTTTACTCAAACAGGCGAAGGTGATAGCCAGTGTGTAGCATCACAGCTGCACGAGAAGAACTTCTTCCCAAATACAATAGCGATGCAAGCTTTTAGTATTTCTACAGTATTTTATTTTATTCACTGATGTATTCCTTCTTAGCAGCAGGTGCCTCTTGATGGTTTTGACAGCACATCTACCCAAAAACAGCAAAGCCCAATGGGAAGATTGCTCTCAAGTATGTGACTTCCAGACCAGAGAATCAAGTGACTCCAATTTACCTGAAACAATCCGGACATGAAGGTGACAGCTGCAGCCACTCTGACCCTCTCTGCATCCCGGCTGATGACATCAACTATACTGGAGTTGGTCGCATTGTCCCATATCATAAAGTTGGAGTCTGGGGCTAATCGCTCTATCACCCCTCCTATCATCACACTCATCACCGCATATGTTCCTGAGAAGGGAGACAGAGACATAAAGACATGTTTTTGCTGGCCATACAGTACAATAACATAATGGATATTTAGAGAGATGTTTTTCTCGCTGCCACTTTGGTCCTGAAACCCAATTTCTCGCCACGACTGACGGGGTCATATGTGAATAGATAATCTTCTGCCAAAGTACAAACATTTCTAACCATTTTGGTTGGTGTACATTTTTGCTTTGTCTGTGCCCTTCTCACTGATTCTGTTGGAAGGTGATGTACTTACACCTACCAAACAGAAATGAGCAATAAGTTAAAAAAAATGAAGTTCCTAAGGGTGATGAGCTGTTTCAGGCAGCGCTGGTTCCAGAAGTAAATGTCCGATTCATTTTTGCACAGACAATGTTACATGACTCACAGTTGCAGCACTTCTATGACTTGGATCAGCTCTGTGGTATTAATCATCAGTGAAAAAGATTAACAGCTGTGTTAGAAAATATCTGCTTCTTTGGTTTAACAAAATTGCTACAAGCCTGTGTACATTAAACACTTTGGGGAGAAAGTTAATAACCCTAAAAGTGTATTTCAACAAAGAAATATCCAATTAAATTAATATCCAGTGTGCTGTGTTGTTACGACACACAGCTTTAAATCGTGTAATGTGCTTTACTAACAGTGTGTGGAAGTTAAAGATTGCGGTGTTGAGGAAACTGAAGACACATCTGCAACTTAAATGTTTACTTCTGAATTTTAAACTTGAAGAAGACAAATATCAAGTATGGCACATCATTTAAACTGCTGACGAGAGCATAAACTTAAATTACTGCTATATGGGAATGTACAGTAGAATGGGGAAAACACTTTCAGACCCAGCAGCTCCTCTCACTTCACATCTCTATTAAACTCAGAGTCTGAGTTGCTCATGTTGACAGAGAGATGCTACTATCAATCACATCTGATCAGACCAAACTCAGTCTTCAAAGAGCAGAGTATCTTAGCTGTTTGTGAATGTTCAAGCGCTTTTTTTCCTCTCTTATTTACTCATGCATAATTAAAACTTTAGAGAAATAGGGCAGTAAATCAGTCTGTGTGGACTTGGCTGGGGAACAAAAGTGTCGCCGGTCCAAGTCCCCGTACGGACCAGTTCACCTCCTGAGCACTGCCAAGGTGCCCTGTACAATGGCTGACCCTGTTCTACCTCTCTCATTTAATGCATGTGTGTGGCGTGTGCATGAAAGAGGGAAAGGTGTAGAGACACATTTCACTGCCCATTGCTGTACTGTATGGATGGACAAATAAAGAAAATTAAATTAAAATAAAATGAAAGTTTGACACCAGGTCTCAGCTTTAAAAACAAGCACATCAACAGCTTTGACTGAAGCTGTTGCCCCTGTAGTCATCAATAGCAGCGAGCTAACCTTACCTTCCCTATGTCTGCGCTTGTGCCTTGTGGATTAGGGAAGTCCGTTGGTAATTCTGCAATATTGCTTGCTCGTCTTTGAAGTACTATCCACACAACCTTGTGGTGGATTAACCCCCCTTGTCAACATGACCTGGTGTGCAGATACAGCAAGTGTTAAAGTACAAACCGATTGAGATGTGCTTGGATGTGCCAAAGATGAAGTAGATGAGGACTGGGTAGAAGGAGGAGTAAAGGCCAAAGACTGGGGGAACAGATGCTAACAGGGCATAGGCCATACCTGCAAGGATAGCAGAGGATAAATGTGAGTTCTTATAATACAGTAATAATTAGAAAACAGCTATAACAAGCAAGATACTGAGTAGCAGGGTAATGTACAACCAACAGACTGACATTTAAAATAAATTATAACATCTCTTTCCTCATCTCTTCCACCTGTCTGCCCCTCACTGCGTCTCTACTGAACTGATCTCCTGAACCTCCATCCTCACCCTGCGGCAACTGCATGATCCCCACACTGATCCCAGAGATCAGGTCACCCAGGGCGTTTTCTCTGATGGAGTAACGAGGCAGCCACGATACAACAGGAACACTATCCAGCAGGCAGCTCTTTAACCTGGCACCGGAACATCTGAGATTGTCAGAGAAACAGACAGAGGAAAGAAGAGTAAGAAGGGAGGATAATATCAGCGTACATGTCAAGTCTGAACTCCAGGCTACTTGACTGATGTTGTTTTGACCCTGTTTTTGCCACTTTCGATGTTAACTTACTACATCAAGCTACCAAAAAAGTTAATAGATAATCTTTTATCATCTCTGTCTTTCGACGTTACACTTACATGTTTGCTCCTGTAATAATTAAAGAACTAAACAGCATTCCTACATTTGGAAAGACATGACTTGCTGCTTTTGGTCTCAGACATAGATTTGGTCTTGACTCTGTTTGTGGATATCTATTTATACATTTTAACATGTTTTGACATTATTAAAGTATATTTTACTGACTTGTCAAGTGACTGTAGGTATGTTTATGCAAGTATATATTTTGGACACAGACGACTCAAAGATACAATTTTACTGTGTAAAGAACCACATAAAAAACGTCTTCTTTTTCTGTTATTTCCAGGGACTTAAACCTAAAATGTGGACAAAAGTGGAACAGCTTTTAATGTGTACCCATATAATTGCATGTTGTACCTACCTGACCAAAGACCTTTTGACATGCACACCCCTGTACTGCTTTTGCAAGAAGACAAAAACCAGTAGATAAAGCTGGACTTGTAACATACGTTGCTGAGTGTAATATGATGAGTGATAAAGTCCTTGTTCATTTCATTTTGTTTATGCAATCAAAGGTCGGGGTTCTAGCTTAAACTAAAATGTACAGGCAGAACACTGTACATTATTTAGTGATTTGTTTGTTAAGAAATGTGGTGTATGAAGACTAAGTTATTCTGAGTGTAACCGCTGTGTTATAAGGTGCTGGGTGGCCTGCTGACTGTTTTCTAATTCACAATGAAAATAAATTGATTCACACTGAGATTTTTTCTTTTTTTTGATATTCGAATGTAAACAAGGTGCCAGTGTACATAAAATGCATCAAAATACAGCTCGTTTATTAAAAAAAAAGTGTCAGGGGAGGAACCACCTGACAGAGGTCCTAGAACTACCCTGCGTACACCTGACTCATACAGGGCTTCTGCAGCTGGATTTGCCTCTAGCAAAGATGAGTTAGAACAGCAGGTGTAGAAAGGTTAGAAATAGGCAACTTATTTACTATATATACTGATAAATAATATAATTTCAATCTGTCATTTTGCAAAAGTGGCCCACGGGCAAAGCAAGTCTAGATATAGAGAGTTGAGGTGCACAGTAGATTACATGTGGGGAACTTTACCTCATTGACTTTTTGACCTTCTCAGACAGAGGTGTTTTTGAGTCAGACTTTTCTGCGATCTCATCCACTGCTCCTTCATCCAGGATGTCCCTTTGCACACTGTAGCCCATGCGTCTCCTCTCTGCCATGGCTATGACTAGCTGCAACATAAACAAAAAATAGCTTCTTTTCTTTCCAAATGCTGGCTCGGTTTTTAGCAGAAAATATGTTTTTTCATCATAAATGCATGAAATACTGCCGATGTATTTTCGACAGTGTTTTCATTTTGTTAGAAAAGAATTAAAACTATAAAACAAGAAGCACTACATGTTAACAAATCCATAAGATAAGGCACAATAACAGCTGTAAAACATACAATGTGTTAGTTTCATGTTCAATAATGTCCCTGATCACGATCTCTCTGGGACTGAACTTTTTGAAACTTTTGGTAATAATTACCTTGTGTGTTCCAGCTGTATCAGAAAAATGTTTAATTATGTTGAAAATAGTTCCTGTACAAAACGCCCACAACCTACTGAAGCTCCGCGATGAACCGTGCAAGTTTCATGTAGGTTTTCAGAGGAGGTGATATAATGTTTTGTCCTCTATACTGATGTATTTTATCCAATCTTCCACTTCAGAGAAAACCGGTCCAACTCCAAGTCTATTTCTGGTCAGTGCTGTAATAACAATCTTCCACCTAAATTTAAAAAAAGGTTTCTTCAATCATAAGACGGCACATCCCTCTTTATGAAGAATTAATCCTCCCTGTGTGCAGTGGTCCCCGGGCTTCAAATTGAATCTGCTGTAGAGTTTTCCATCAGATCCAAGTGGCTCCAAGTGGTACCAAATGACAAGTTGTGATTGCTTTTTGTTGCAGTCAACAGATGAAGGGAAGGTTTAATTTTAAAATCCACCACAGAGAGGCTTCTCTGACCAAATAGATAAGAAGATAAACCCTTGCAGATATACTTTCCGCTTTCTTCTCTGTCTCCTCTCTCCTTCACTTGTCTGAGGGAGACACTGGCCTCTGTCTGTGTTGTGGTGCTGCTGCTGTGCCTTGAGACCTTGAAGAGAAATCTAATCTAAACTGGACATTGTTTTGGAGGGACGGGGCAAAGTTCTCAACCGTACGCTCAGTTGTTATAAAGAATGGTAACAAGCGCCGAAGAAATCAGAGATGACCACGCATTGGTGATCATTTACAGAGTAAGTTCACTGTTTTTGTACTTACTGTCATTGCTTTTTTAATTTATTCTGTCATCTTTTACCTAAAGAAATTAGCTTGAGACGGTATTTACAGCATAAATAACCACAGGAAACGCAACAAATGAGAGTTCGGGTGAATCCGGTCAAAACTGCAAAACATACAATAATATATTCACTTCACACTAGATGGTCTTAGATATATCTTATCTGTGGTCTTACATGTGTTTTTGTCTTATCTTGTATCCTTGTGTGATTAGATTAGTCAGCCATTTCAGCTCAGTCAGTGTTGTTCTTGTTAATTTATGATTACCCCACAGGAGACTGAATGGGAGGGCCTGCTTGATCACTGGAAGAAAAGGTACTGATTAACCAGGCAGGACAAACAATGTGCTGTCTTGCTGTGTGTTTTATAGGTAACAGGCATTGATCTTTTCCATGCTGAGTCACACTTTTGTCTCTCATTTCTTTGCTCCTGGTGAATCAGACAGCTGAAATTGTCAAATCCCTAAAACAAAATCCCCTATGTACATCTCCTTGGAGTTCCTTTTGTGTGCTGGGACTGTAACCCAGACGTTGATGAAACGGGTGAGTACACAAGGAAGTTTTTCACTCTTCGTTATCCATTATTATCTTAATTCAAAGCCCACATTGTGGTTCCCACAGAGGTCTAACAGATAAGGCATTTGTGCCTTTGAGTCCGAATTACTACAAACAGCAACAGCAGAGTGGCGCAGCGGAAGCGTGCTGGGCCCATAACCCAGAGGTCGATGGATCGAAACCATCCTCTGCTAACAGTGTTTTATAGAAGGTTCTTCCATTACTTTCTGACTGACACAGTAACGTGGATTAAACCTTCATTTGTAGCCACTGAATGTGTCAACAGTGTAAAGCCGGGTTCACACTGGACCGCTTGCTTTCGGCACCAATGTTAAACATGGCTACTCGCGATCTGCAGTGAAAGTCTCAGTGTCTGGTCTATTTCTCCTGTGAGCCATGAGCTAATCTGGCTAGAAAACACACTGAAAATGTATTGTAAACAATACAGTATATACGAATGATCTGACTATGATAAATAACACACACACACACACACACACACTCACACTCAAGCAGAGACAGAGCTCTACATGTGATTTAAACAGAGCAGAGAGCAGAATCACTAGCTGACCGGTGCAGAGAAATGTGGCTCTGGTGTGACCGACTAGGCAACTGCTAACGGGCGTCTACGTGACAATTAACAAATCGGGGTGCTTCCGTGTCCAGTGTGAACCCGCCGTAATGCAACGAGAGTTAATAATCTGAAATCACAAAGACAGTGCAGTTAAGTCTGGCTCTAGCCTGGTTCCAGACCATAGACCCCATCCACTCAACTGAGTAGGCTTGCATCTCTGGTCTGGCATACTGCAATGAATTTGCGATTTATCTCGTCCAAACGATGGAAGGCCCAATGAACGCTGGGGTGGGGGCGGGTCTAGCGATTAGCCAATCAGCGCCACGCTGATGTCAAGCTGTACGCCGGTGGGTAACTAGTGAGGATAGCAACAATGGCGACCGCTACAGATCCTACAGACCACATTAACGATGCTATTGAGGTATTTTGCCACTACTCGCGTTAATTGCGGACCAAATTAAGGAAGCTGCTAAACTGGATTTAACGGCGATGCAGCTGGGCGTGCACGACGACGGAGACATTTTAAACGGGCAATGCTCGCTTGTTTTCGGCACCCCCGAGGCGTGGATACTAATGACGTCAGATTCTGGGTGAGTCGTTGATCTCTACTGATTGGTTAGGGAAAAATCAAATTCCCTCCCCCTTGTAAATCACCTTCAATGGAAGCCATGTCAGACTGAAGGTTCTGGGAGCTTCAGTCTGACACTCAGGCTAGTCTGGCTCTCTTTGGGTTATCTGGCTTCACTCAGCCCGGCACCGGTGATCTTGGATATCCGGCACTCAGAGCTGGTTGTTAACTGATGCTGTTTTCCTTGGTTTCCCTATGCAGCAATAAACACTTTTTTTTTTTTTTTTTACAAAACTACAACTGCGATGGCATTAATGATGTACAAAACCGATCACTTTTGTTATTTCAGTGGCAAGATTTAATAAAACATAAAAGCTGGCCTTCAGCAGCACTGTGCACACACTTCCACAACAGCAACTGATAGCTGAGCAACCCACTAATCCCATTTTGTGGTAGAACACACTTACCAATTTAATGCTGGAAATGCATAATACAATTTATGCCTGTTCAAAAATTCAATAGTATTGTGGTACTGGAGCTCAGTCTTGGGCTTCAGACTGGTCTCAAGATCTTGAGGGTCTCATCTCAAAATAGTTTGCATTTTCACTTGTATCGGTCTCAGACAAAGAGGACACAGGATTGTAATTCAAGACCAGCCAAGACCACAACTGCACTAAAATGCTGGCGCAAAAGAGTGTTGAAAATGATGGCTAACTTGATTTCAACTCCCTACTGCTGTATTTGTTTGCTTAGAGAAAATTACCACACATAAAATTCACTCTTGCAATTATTTTATCATGACATTTCTCATGGTACATTTTTACATACACAAAAAATTTACAGTGTGGCAATAAAAGAGGTGAATGAAGAAGAAGAGAGGCCATGGTTTGCATGGTACACAATTTATCTTGAGTGTGTCATGCAGTGCGGGATTTGCACTGGTCTGATCATGGTCTTGAGTCAAGTCTCGCCCTGCCTTGGTCTTGGTTTTAAGGTGGTTTTTCCTCTTCTCTTGGTCGTGTCTTGGTCTCAATACACTCTGGCCTTGGTTCTGACTTGCTCTCTGTTTAGGTGGCCTTGACTACAACACTGAGAACTGATACAGTCACTCTCGACTCCTATGAATTTGGGATATAAACCACCTACCTACTGTGGGCGTCAGAAAAACAGATTTAGTTCAGGCCAAGGTTACCAGTGTGTTAGTCATTAGTGAGCTCACCCCAGGGATGTGCTGAAGAATCATCTTTAATCGAAAATGAGCCGACTGTTTTATAGTTGTAGTTTTTCCCTATTTTTCTGGACACATTTTGGTACAATGTCACAGATTTTGTCTCTGGAGCTTTACTGTGTCTCCGTGTGTCTCCCTCTCCTCTTTCTAATTCTCTTGATGTCTTTGTTTTCTCTCTGTTACTGCCACAGTAGCATCAGGGGCCATTGTTATCTTAATTTAGACCCCACACTGTGCCTCCCATATTGCTGTTTAATAATGGTACTCACTGTCCAGCAGTATATCTCGTCAAATGTGTGGTGTGTAAAGCCCCAGTAGCCTAATGGATATGCCACTGGCCTCCCAAGCAGGGAATTGTGGGTTTGAGGTCCATCTGGTGTGTCTGGTAGCAGAGTGGTGCAGAGGAGGCACACTGGGCCCATAACCCAGAAGTCAATGGATTGAAACCATCCTCTGATAGTAGGACTTAATTATAAAGTCAGGGTCCTGTAGTGATCATTACTTCTCAGAGGTGGCTGTTTGTAAATTTTGATCTAATCCTCTGAAATGAACCTGCTCCAAGCCTTGCAGCATTGGTCACCATGGTGATCTACATCAAAAAGTGAGCCAGCTTTGTGAGACAGGAAAACCCAGCCTTTACCTAAAAATAGCTGGCTAACATGCTAATTTTGTTTTGTGGTTGAATTAAATTTACCTATGTAGTGCTGAAAATGCATCACACAAAACTCAATACAGGGTTGCCCATTGTAACCGAGTGGAGCAAAAAGCCGGGCAGAGGAAAGTGTCCGGTTTGGTGACCTCAGAATTGCATCCTTAGTCTTTGCAGACAATGTGGTCCTGTTGGCTTCAGCACGCCATGACCTCCAGCATGCACTGGGGCAGTTTGTAGCCGGGTTTGAAACAGTTGGGATGAGAGTCAGTACCTCCGAATCTAGTTCTCTGCCTGAAAACAGTTGATTGCCCCCTCTGGGTTGGGAGAGAGTTACTGCCCAAAGCAAAGGAGTTTGAGTGTTCTGGAGTCTTGTTTATGAGTGAGGGTAGAAGGGAGCGTGAGATGGACAGGTTTGGCAAGGCGTCAGCAGTGATGCGGGTGCTACGCCAGTCTGTCATGGTGATGAGGGAGCTGAGCCAGAAGGCAAAACTTTTAATTTACTGGTCCATCCATGTCCCAGCCCTCACCTATGGTCATAAGTTCTGGGTAGTGACTGAAAGAATAAGATTGCAGAAGGGTGCAGATAGGTTAAAGAGCTCAGACATTCGGAGGAAGTAGAGTAGTGTAGAGCCACTGCACCTTCACGTCAAGGTGGCAGTTGAGGTGGTTCGGGTATCTGATCAGGATGCCTCCTGGGCGCCTACCGTTAGAGGTTTTCTGGGCACATCCAAGTGATCGGGGGCCCTGGGGCAGAGCTAGAACACGCTGGAGGGATTATATATATCTCATCTGGCCTGGGAACACTTTGGGGTCCCCCAGGAGAAGCTGGAAAGTGTTGATGGAGAAAGGGACATGTGGAGTACTTGGCTCAGCCTGCTGCCCCCGCGACCCAGCCCAAGATAAGTGGATGAAAATGGATGGAAGGATGAAACTCAATACAGTTACTCTCCACTTACTCTATCAATATGGGATATAAGCCACCTACTCCAGATGTCAGTAAACAGCATTAGTTCAGGCCAAGGTTAAAAGACTTGTACCAGTGTGTTAGTCATTAGTGAGCTCACTATAGGGATGAAGTGAAGTACCATCTTTGAGCTAAAATGAAGGAACTCCAGATTTCTTTAGAGACTGTTTTATTGTTCTAGTTTTCTCATTTTTCTGGACTCTTTTGGTACTGTGTCACAGATTTTATCTTTAGTTCTCTATTCTGTCAGAGCTTTACTGTGTCTCCATGTGTCTCCCCCTCTCCTCTTTCTAATTCTCTTAATGTCTTTGTTTTCTCTCTGTTACTGCCACAGTAGCATCAGGGGCCATCATTATCTTAATTCAAACCCATTTTGTTGCTTAATAGTTGAACTCACTGTTTGTCAATAGAACTGGTCAATTTGTTATGTGTCAAGCCCAAGTGGCAATCTCTTCTATTCTATTGGCACAGTAACATAGATTAAGCCTTCATTTGTAGACACTCTGAATGGGTCAACGAAGGCATCAAACCAGAGCTGATTATCTTAAATCATGAAGCAACTTCACTGTCGTCTGGCTCTCTTTGAGTTATCTGGCTTCACTGGGCCTAATGTAGGTGATCTTAGATAACTGTTATCAAAAAAGCCAATTATTATCTGGTTCTGTTAACTCTGGATTTCCCAACCCAGCTACGATCACGTTCATGTGAAAGAAGCTGAGCTGTTAATTATAACGCCAGGGCCACACCGCGCTACGAATAGCCTCGAAGTGCCGAGAAGCGTAACCAGTTTCTTTTCGGCACCCATGTTAACCGATTGTGTCATCCACACCGGCCGCGCAGCTCCGCAGCCGGCCCTGCAGCGATTGTTTCAGCGTCTGGTCTATTTTCTGCGCGAGCCGTGAGCAAATGTGTCAAGCCGGGCAGGAAGTCAAACAAAGGAACAACAACCGGTCACATCCGGTCAATTTTCAGAATAAAACAAATTTCAAAATAAAACACCCCGTTTGACAAATGCGATGTATATATGTGTGTGTGTTTATATGCATATATTCATTACTAAGAAGTGGACATACATGTACAGTTGTTAGGAAAACATGGCGTATAATTTTATGAGGTTATTTACTTACCCATGATGGAAAAACAGCCCCAAATGTGACAAAGACAACAGCTGGCGTGGAGAAATGCCCTTCTGATGTGAACAGGCTTGTGCGAGAATTTCGGTGTGCTGCGCTTCGCAGCACTTCGTTGGCAGTGTGGCCCTAGGGTAAGTGTAACATGTCTGATATGTAACCTTCCCCAGGTGGAGAGTATATGCTGCAAACCCTGGACTTAGGCCACACCCAAACTAATATGTTTTCATTTTAATGTGGCGTTTCAAAACAAAAGTAATCTCCGTAGACATGAGCATTTTAGATCCACATCAGAAATATGGCAACATATAAAAGTGGTACCAGAGGCAGTATCTACCAACAGAAGAAACCATGGCAATGAGACAGGGATACCCACAAAATGTATGTAGACCTAGTTCTAATGTTTTGGCTTGACTGATAAGACCCAATCGAGAAGCGAACGTGGGTGTCTGCAGCATCAATTTCAAAAGTTTCCGCCTGTCCAGACTAAAACACAACCCGGAGTTTTCAAATTAAAACAGGGTCAACAGCGATTTCAAAGGTCTTTGGTTCAGTTATTTAAAAAGGCAGAGTAGTGTGGACACTTGGCATAAACATAACAATAGTTTTATAACAAATACTGTGTGGATGTGGATGTAGCCTTAGTATATCAGGTATCAATATCTGAGGTTCTCCAAAATATCTTAGACCCAAGTTCTTACAGTTTAGTTTTGCTACAGGTTCACTTGGTTCTCTATGTTCACTTAATTCATTTAGATCGTTCAGCACAGATACTTGCAATAGCTGACTCAACATAACAGCAATAAGACCCCCACCTCACAAACACACATATGACCACTGACTTAGAAACACGATAGATGAAGTATATATTCGTAGAGGTCTTCAGTTCAGCTTCATTTCTGTGGTACACTTCCTTTTTTAAACTCAGGTATTAGTAGTATCCTGCTTGTGATTCAATAAAATGCCTTCCTCTGTTTAACCAAATTGATTCAGTAAGCAGTTTTTACTACTCTTTGTTTTTCCCTGTGAACATTCCTTATTTCTTTTAAGGGTTTACTTTTAGGTATTCGTTTTAAATAATCAATCCTGATACAAAAGGGGACAAGGTCCAAGGCCTGACCATATTTTATGGTTGTAACTTGTTTATTTATGATTAAAAATGTGTGTAGTTTGATATGTCAATAAATTTGACCAATTTTAGAAACAGTAACAAGCTAAGACGCTGTTTATTAGGACGTACCTGTTTGAGGACATTAAGACTTAATTGATGTCTCGTTTGAGGACATTAATTGTCATTGACAATGTTTAATTTTTTATATTTATTGGGTCCTATAGGAATTAAAAATGCATACCAAAGTTTGGATCTCAGGAGGATACATATAGATATCTGAGATCTTAGGAAAAAAGCAAATAAATGTGATTCTTCTTTTGTTTCCTTGGATTTAGTTCCTACCAGTCATCTTGGAACGGTACAATATCCAGATGTCAGTGTCCAGAAAAGATGTTGGCATCCACAAGCAGCCATGACAGTCCAGAAACCCAATGAAGCAGCTCCACATTGTCAACAGAAACTACTCTTCCTAGAAGAAAGAAGAGATTTTTGTTTATATAGTAATTTACATAAACAATCAAGTGTCACAATAATTTCTGAACTAAATTATCTTTTTTTCTTTTTTATCTCGTTTTCAAAATAATACAATTCTGGCCTTTTACGTTTTTACACCACATGAGACTTTAATTTAACTCAAACACAAAAATTCCCTTATGTGTTTTACTAAAGCTAGCACAACAGCTTTAAGCAATTAGCTAATGTAACATGCTGCACTTAGCTTAGCTTCCAGGGAGTGAGCAGGTAGACAGCTAATTGCAAAAAAACTTGTTTACTTCACATCACACGAAATATTACATATACTGGCGGGATTTAGTTTACCATTTACACACAAACAATTCAATTCTATTACAACAAAATAGTAATGCTAACCAGCTAACTTTAACTCACCACAATAATCCTCTTAATTGGAAAGAAAGGTAAGATGGAGTTCGCCCTTCTCTCTCTCTGACAGCCATTTAACGTTCCAGCGTTGCAATGTTCCCTTACAATACCGCCAGCTCCACTCAGTGGTCCCTCTTGGACATCTTACACTGCAAATTTTTTGTTTTACTTTTCAGAAACTTGAATGAGTTTCACACATAGACTGTTATAGGTTTTATACACAGAGTTTACCCGCCTGGGCTGAGCGAGGGACACTATAGGACACCGACGCCTGCAGTGCGTAGGAGGCGTTTATGGGGCATCTGTAATTCGGGGCTTCAGAACATAACCTTGGTGACACCAGCAACATTGTCAGAACCATGAACATATAAATCTCAACATAATAACGTCCTCAGCCAGATTTGTATAGTTTCAAGTTTAACTGCGATCTTTCGTAAGCAGAGTGGCGCAGCGGAAGCGTGCTGGGCCCATAACCCAGAGGTCGATGGATCGAAACCATCCTCTGCTAGATCTATTTTCTCGGAGGTTCCCTTCTATTATTTTCGGATGGACCCTGAAGGGGCATTAAACTGAAGTGAAACAAACCGGAAGTACAAATGTCCGCCGCTGGTCGATTTTTTCTAAATTTCCTTCCCTCTCCCTTTTTCTTTTAAATTGAGTTAGTTATTTATCATGTATAAATTTGTTTTTTTACATTGTAATGATGATCAATAAAGGGGAGTGTTATAAACCATTATAAAATGTATTCATAGGAAGATAACAAAATAAGACAAGACAAAATAAATTAAAAAACATTAAAAGATAAATGCAAAAATAATAATTACAATGTTGATGATAATAGGAGCCACCATCAAGAGTCTTTTAAAATGGATTCCTATTTAAAATAAGCAATTTGCTTATCTGTTACTACTGTTAATAATAACAAAAAAAAATTTATAACCCTAAGAAGTGCTTTAAATATAGTTTGACTAATCGTTTGTTTTGATGCAGAGGAGGCAGACTTCACTGTCAAAATAACGACTATCATCTGGTATTCAATAAAAAAAGATAAATAAATAAGGTGTGATGTGTGCATTTTAGCATCTTGAAATCATGCTGCAGATGCAGAGAAGCATTATCCACCTGTGTCCTTTATAAAAGAAGCAATGATTATCCACATGGTGACTTTATTTGCTGACATTAAACCTGTAGCTGCCTTGGGTGTGTGCGTTTTTGGGGGGCTCGTCAACAAAGGGCACTGGTTGTGGAAAAAGAAAGAAAATAAACTGCACTGATACAGGCAATATGACTGACACAATAACATGGATTGATGTCTTCTTTCTGCTGGAAATTAACCTTTCACTCTAGTTCTCTATGAAGTGGGTTAGTTGTCTTAATTTGTCTGGTTATGAACAAATGAAGAACATTTTTCACTGGATGTTGAGAATAACTTTTGATGGTCTTAATGTAGGTGTGTAAAACCAGCCTTATATGTGTAGTATTTGACATAAGGGACTGTATGAAAATTATAGAGTGGGTAGGGTAAGAGGCAGAAAAGGGGAGCACTGTGTGTTTTTCTTGTTGCTCAGGGGACGCTCTTAACTGTCTGTGGAGTGACACATGGGAATGTTTTGGGTGTGTTTACAGGTGCAACAGAACTCACCTCTGACCACACCCAGAGGTGAAACAGGCTTGAAACATTTAACCAGGTGGGGCAGTGAAACCAAGCAGCAACCTCCAGGCTGAAAAATGAAGCCAACACTGAAGTGCCAAAAGCTGCAGTTCTTTGAAACGGCCATTTGAGATTGGTTCCAGAAGCGAGTCAATCCCCAAAGACCCCCGTGTTAAAATGTTGAACTTTACAGCAGAAATAAACATGTTTACAGCCTGGTACAAATAACAGTTTTGGTCCCTAGAGCTAGTTTTCCCCCTTCATGACAACTGCACAGTGTGAATTTGTATATAACTCACTTGCTTACATTTTATTAAGGCTTAAAATTATGCATGCATAATGCAGTGGGCCACTTTGAGAATCATGCTGTTTGTAGATAGTATCTTAGGCTTCTCAGTTAACCCTCTCTCCTGCACAGCGCCTGCCTCTCCCCCAAATATGGTAACGTCTGGCTCCAAAAAAGAAGATGGCTACAGCTGAAATGCCTAACTTGAGGCTTCAAAGCGGGAGTCTACAAACCAATAGATTCAAGCCTCATCTTGGGTGACTGTGTTGGTTTTGCTCAAGTCTCTAATGCTTCATGTTTAGATCTGACGCTACTGTTTAATGGAAGTGTACATTTTCTTATTTCACAGAAAGTTTTTGACGTCCAACACAGTGTTTTTTTCTTGCTTGCTTTTGATACCGCAGGTTTTCATGTTTGTAAATATATTTTTTTAAGTTAAGATGGCCACCTGTTTAAAGTTTTCTCTCACTTCATTTCACAGGGGACTGCTGTCTGGTGAGGTCTGATTGGATTTTAATTTCTGGAAAGTGTTTGTGGCAGCAGCGGGGCCAGACTGATAAAGCGAACAAAACAGAATGTTGAATTCACGTCATCAAGATGGTCTTACAAGCCTACAAATGTGTGTTTCCAGTGAGGAGAGAAATTCCTCTAAGATCTCTAAATGTGGGCTCTGGGTTTGTTGATAAAAGTCAAAAACAGCCTCTCAGCTTCTGAAGTTCTTTACAGTGCTTTTTCTACGTGTTTCAACCAGTGGCAGGCCAGTTCTGTTTCCTCAGCCAGTGAAAGAAGACCTCCATTAAAAACAGCAGGACGGAAGGAGTGGACTTTTACCCCCATGTTCATAGAATGACACACACAGCTGGCACCAGCTTTTATTTATGATCGAGTTTTATCAGTACGAGAGGGCTAAATATGACTCTTAATATCTCAATATTAATTTAATCAGTTGGCAAACCACTCTTATCAGTAATGACTCTGTTGTAATAATGAATCTCTTGGACATACAGTAGCCAATAAATTTTGAAAAGCTTAATTGTGCATTACATCATTATAGTTTCCTTTTTCCAAGATGGTTTCTTGACATCTAAATATTTTCAAGATTTCTGGCATAAATGGCAGCATAATTATGTCAGAGCCAGCATTCACTGGTGGAAGAAAACTAAGGACTAGAAGGAAACATATAAGGCACTGAGAAATGAAGGTTATGATATTGTAACCCTAGTTCTATTAAAACAGGCGGCGCATTCTTCTGGACTCTTTGGGTATACATACTGTGGGGTCCGCATGTATTCAGGTAGGCAAGTCTTGACTGACCGGCTACGTTTATGCTTTTCCCAGTGTGCATGCACGTGATCATTAATAGATAAGCATCACCCAAAGAGTCTAGTAGGGGGCGGAGCCTGTGTGAGATCGTGAGGGCATTAACTGTAAAACTGATATTGAAATAATATTTTCCAACAAAACTAAAGCAATGCATTAAAACTATTTCCCTTCCCTGTTTAAGCCTTGTTATTGTAAGAAACACCACTTTACAAAACACACTGATTGATTAGTCTTTACAATGTGCAGGAAACTACTCTGTCCACGTTAACATGTGACACAAATGGAAGATTGTTTAATTTTTTGAACGGAAGTTTAGTTTAATTGTTGTTAAAATAATCAAACCACCGACTTCATATTGTTTATCATTTCAGCATGTGGAAAGATCCTACATGTCTGCCAAATCATCAGCATCAAACATATTTCCCCAAATTGATGCACTGGAACAGACAGAATAGTGCGTGACCTTTGGAAACTTTGAGATTTGCTCTTGAATTTAAAATAAATTTCTGTGAGTTTGAACAAAATGCTGAGCATCAGCATGTTTTTATTACAAATAAAGTTGGAAATAAAGATAATCTAATCAAAAAAACAACAAACAGAAGGAAGGACAGTCACATATTTTCTGTCACTGTCACTGCCTACTTCAGCCACTTACAGTAAACTAACACTGTCATTATCACTTAATCCAAAACACACATACATGACAGGATAGACACTGATGACTGATGCAATTATGAAAACAATGTCAACTCCCATCTTCGGTATGTAGCTAAAGGAGTGTAGATCTATTTTGTTGTGTGTGTATGTTATTGTGTAACTGTAAGAAGCCGTCATTCCAGAGACTGAGCAACTCATTAAGTGTTTCAGATTCAAAGTTATCATATCTCTCCACAGTTATTGCCCAACACAGATTTAATTATTGCCCAACACAGATTTAGTTATTGCCCAACACAGATTTAGTTATTGCGAAAGTGGACGATGAATTAATTTGGAAATAGTCTTGTACTGGCCTGTTTACTGCTTACAGAGCCATGGCTGCTCATGTTTTCTCGTCTATTGACTCTCCACGGCTGCTCATGTTTTCTCATCTATTGACTCTCCACAATTTGTGTTACTGTAGCCCCAGTGGCCTAATGGATAAGGCACTGGCCTCCTAAGCCAGGGATTGTGGGTTCGAGTCCCATCTGGGGTGGTGGACAGTAGCATGACACTATAGCTGTGTTGGGCTAGTAACCCAGCAGACAATGGCCCATGACTGTCCTGTGCTAACAGTGTTTTACAGAGACTTCTCTTCAACTGCTTTCTGACTGACATGGATTACACCAACACAGTCAGTCGTAATGTATCAATGATTTAATGATCTGAAATAATGTCTCATGTGTTATCTGGCTTCACTGAGCCGAACATTGGTGAGCTTTGATAATTGGTATCATGAAGCTGGTAATTAACAGCCTGTGTCAACTTCAGGTTTTCAGATCTGGCTATGCACGCATTCATGTGAAAAAAGCAGACTTGATTACAAACAATATCCTTAATATCATGAATGACATACTTAAAGGGCCAGTTTATCACAAAATCAAAAACACATGCTTACCCATGGTGCTAGTTATCAATCTATATTATTTTGGTGTGAGTTGGACATGTCGCCTGTAGAGGTGTTTGCCTTCTCTTGAATTCAAAGGAACTAGATGGTGCTTGTCTTGTGGTTTTTTATTTTTGGGTGAACTGCCCCTTTAATATGACATTGGCCTCCTCAGCTGGGGATTGTAGGTTCGAGTCCCATCGCAGAAAAAGCGAGCTGGGCCCAGAGCTCTGCTAACAGCGTTCTATTGGCAGCTGGGCAGTCTTATACTTCATGATAAAGAGGTCAGTAATGATGGAAACTGGGAAACAATTACATTTATTGTTAAGAAATGTTTGAGAAGTGTACACATATACATATTGTAAAAAGTGCTGATGGCTTTCTTTCAAAATAAGAGTAAGTTTGTTTATTGATTGTTCTGTCTGTCATCTTAAAACCTTTATACTATCACCCCGGGATGCTTCTTTCTGCCCTCTCGTTACAGTGAGATGACATAACTGTCCTGTAATTTACATTCAAAAGCAGAAATGGTGTCGGTTCAACATTCACTTGTGTATGGACTGATTTCCTGTGAAGAGATAGAAAAAAAAAACATGAATATTTCTTGGAATTTTATGGCACACTTCATATTTAACAAGATATCAGGTAAAAGCATTAAAGGAGCACTCCATTGATTTTGCATGGCACTTGTCAGACTCATGACAGACACTTTAAAAGTAGGATAAAACTCGATGCAGCACAACCAGAGATATCATCTTTTTATCCCTTTAATCAAACCTGGTGCCTACATCACCCACAATGCCACTTGACCTACACCATTTCATTCAGAGATTCATGTCCGTTATACTAGTGGCTGCTAATGCTTCCTCGAGCTGGTAGTCTTTAGCAGAGATGAGGAGCATGCTGCACTCATCTGGTCAGATCACTTCTCTCTAACTCTACACCTCCAGATATTTTTCATATTCTAACTTGTCGTCCTCAGCCCCAGCCGACGCTGAGTCAAGTGACATCACTTGAATACAGTTTTTTTCGCAGCTCCCCAAAACTTTGATGTGTAAAATCGGTGGATTTCCCCTTTAACGTGCCTTCAGAAAAATAATAGAAAACTCCTGGACCAGTTCAACAAAACAGATGCATTAAAAAAATCTAAAAAGATTTGTGGCCTGAAAAAAATGATTTTTTTTCTAAGTGTGTCTCAGGAAAACATGACAATGGAAGTGAGACAATGTGTACCTCCAGGGGCTTGGGCAGGATACTGAGGCAGCGCTGGACAGCATGATGGACCGATGGGAAGAGACAGGAGCTGGGCAGACTGTCTGGTATACAGCCCTGGGTTTGGAGCTGGGATAAAACTCTCTCTGTTGACATACAGAGAGCATCAGGATTGCACGCTATGTTTTAATTTTAAAGTTTCAGATATTTATTCCATTCAGATGGTCAGCCTGTCAGTTTTAACGACAAAAACATGTTACTGTAGCTACATGAAGTTCAGAAAGAAAAATGTTTCAAGCAGAGCTACAGTATGGGCGGGTGGTGGGAAACTGACCTGTGGAAACAGTAACAGCCGGATGCTAGACAAATAATGTGTGTGTATGTGTGTGTGAGTGAGTGAGTGAGTGAGTGAGTGAGTGAGTGAGTGAGTGAGTGAGTGAGTGAGTGTGTGAGAAAGACACAGAGGAGTCACTGGTGAGTATGAAACATGAAGCTGACCTGGGCACGCTGCCAGAAACACACTGACACCCTGGACTTCCAAGTCTTCTACAACCTGGTGAATACACACACACACACACACACACGCACAATACATCATGTAAAGCTTTACTTTACGCATGTAGTCATGTTCAAGCACATGCTGACTTTGTGAGGCTGATGGATGATTTTTTTTTTATCATTAAGGTCAAAGAGGAGGACAAGATAACAAAGTCATATCAGTACGACTGGTAACTCATCTAGACAAGTGTAAGAGGGTGTGTCTCATATTTTCATTATGTAACATGTGATTAGCGGACATGTAGTCTAGCCGTAATTAATAATTTCTTGTGAATGTCTTTGATCAGCAGCAGTAGGGAGTCAGTGTGAGGACAGCCAAACACTATAGCAGTTCACTGATAAGAAGAAAGTGCAGACTTGGCAGGTTTAGAGCTGGCAGCGCAGGACTGATATCCATTCAAACCAACCTACGCTGATGTTCCCATCTTAACAGATCAAATTAAACTGCAACATTTCGTCAAGGCTAAAAATAACCTACAAGTAGTGTGCTTCACTGTTTGTTTGTTTTTCAGGAATTTTACTGGATACACATAAAGGCAGATTATATTTAACATTACCAACGAATATGTATAACTTTCATTCAGAACTTTTTTGTTGCATGAGAGATTATGTGTGTAAAATTCCTGGTATGGACGCAGTGGTGCCCCCATAGGAGTGGGCAGATGGGGCCACTGAAAATCTTGTGGTGGCACGCCAAAAGCAAAAGCCATAACTGGTATAAGACTTGTAGGTACTCATCGAATCCATTTTCATTTAGATGTCTTGAGGTGAGAGTTGGGGGACCCCTTTGAAAATGACCATGCCAGTTGTTCCCTCGCCAAAATCTTTGTCGTCAAAATTTTGTAGCATTATTTACCCAGCTTTCCAACAAGCTATGCTGACATGAGGGGTACCAATGGATATCTTAGGTTGTCTAGTTTCACAAGATACCACCATACTAAATTTGTGATAATTGTATCAGATACATCAATTGTATGTACCCTCCTTTCGAGGCACCACTGTATGGATGACAGAAGAAACAATGAGTGTGAGAAGTGAATGACAGACATCTCAGACAAAGAATAGAGCACCACCTGCAGAAACTCAAAGTTAACTCCAGCTCAAGATGCCAGAGCAGCACCTACACTATTAGACTGACAGACCATCTCTTAGCAGCATGGTGCAGAATCCCCACACTGACGACATGCCACGCAACAAAATAAAGAATGAAAATCAATAATTTATACGATGGTGTCTGTGTTCAGCTTAAGTGAAACTGAAGATGAACTCCAGTTAGTTCTGTTTCCTCACCTTGCAAAGTGCTGGCATGGCCACAGAGTCCATGAAGGTGACTGAGCTGAGATCCAGAACCAAGCAATGAGTGTGTGTCGATGTTTGGGCTGAGGAGGAGGAGGAGGAGGAGGTGTGGACTCCAGCTGGGTTTTCCTTCTGATCACAACTCACTGTCTGGATGTGGTGGGGAAAAGTTACAGCATAGAAAATTAGTTTTATAATGTTTCCGTTGCCATGTAACCCATTGTGTATTGGAAAATTCCTTGCACAATTTTTCTATCCCAACCAGAGGGATCAAAGCACAAAGACAGACACACACTCCAGCTGCATACACATGGGTGTTAGCATAAATCTCATGAAATAATGTTCACATATTGATGGACTTCATGTGGAAGGACTGCGCCCTACATGTGAAGATGAACTGTGGGACTGATGCTCATCTGCATTCATTCATTCTCCTAATTACAATTATACTGTAACCCCATCTCACAATCTTAGAATCTTTCACCCAAAATCAGCTCTTATTTCAGTGATGCTAATATTCCTCTCTTCTTTTTCTCCATCTCCACTATGTGTGTGTATGTGTGTGTGTGTGTGTGTGTGTGTGTGTGTGTGTTGGCACCTGTCTGATCTGTGTGAAGACCACTTCAGAGCTGGCAAAGTAAATAGGACTGGAAAAGGAAAGTATAGTCACTCCAGGAACTCGCTTTGCCTGTTAAAAAAAAAACAAAACACACACACACACACACACACACACACACACACACACACACACACACATACACATACCAGAGAAACACACACGTAACATTGTGAAGTTCCTCTACTTTACAACTTGGCACAACAGTGACACCCTGGACAGAGCATCAAAACTTACAACAGCTTATTGTAACTGGTGGATCAAGAAACACAGTTCTGCTGCTACATTTATTTACTTATTAATTGGTTCAAAATATCTTTTCACTATCTAAAGAAATAGAGAACACACATGACTCAGGCTCCAAAATTTTTCACCAATGTACCATTCAGTATTAGATATGAATGAATAATTATAAATTAAACATTTACGTAGGACGTTTTTCACATAATTTTTTACTATGGGGCGCCCGGTGGCTCAGTGGGCAGAGCAGGATCCCCATGCACAAGGGGTGTGTCCCTGCTGCAGCGGCCATGGACTCAACTCTGGCCTGTGGCCCCTCGCTGCATGTCATTCTCCCACTTTCACACTTAATATCTATCCTATCAATTAAAGGCAACCTCCCCCCAAAATAATCTTTAGAAACACTATGAAATTTAATCACAGAGAGATGAGAACATTATCAGAAGTCCAACAACGGGATGCTCCTCTGTAGGGAAACTCTCGCCTTGCTTGTCATCGTATTTCAATTTTCTTGGCTTGAAGCTAAAGGTCACAGATGTTTTCATATTTTTTTGGACATACTGATCACAATTTCAGATAAAGAGACGAGATTTAGGAGGAAATGTTTAAGTTAAAGTATTGTCGCTGGTCCTGGACAGTGTTGTTGCAGTAAATATTTTATGTGTTTTTCTTCAACTGTTTTTAGAACTGTGTCCAAGATGCCTTGAGACCTTTGGGGACAATCAATTAGGCCAACCATCCCAGCAAAAACTTATATTTTAATCTCGAAGATGTTGCCCACTGCCTGATTCTGAAACTACACTGCAGCATTTTAAAGGTACGTATGTAAAGTGTTACTCACCAAAATGCATTACCTGTGTTCTTGACGCCCAACAAACAATTTAAGTGCATTTTCTTTCTCAAATAGTAACTTAATTTTCAGCTGTTTAAACCTTGTTTTTTCATAAAGTTAATGTTGTTTACACTATTTCAATGGCACAAACCCAAAGACTATTTGCTGCATTTGGAGAAAAAAAGTTTAAAATTTTGGAACACACCATAAACCAGTTTGCTAAACATCTACTTCAGAGACACTAAAGATCTTCAGTTTTAGATAACTAATCTGGCTCTTCAGTGGGAGATTCAAAAAGAAATAGTATATCCAGAGTGATTTCACAAAGTTGAACTTGTACAAAGACATCCATGGCATACACCATCACTAACGCATGACAGATACTTGACAAAGTACACAGAGGGGAGTGATGCAGCAGCCAGCAGTGTAACAGATTGAGGAGAGAATCAAGTGGAGGGAAAAGAGAACGAGAAGTTGACAGAAATTCACTGATGCTCGGAGCCCAGACAGATTGCCTTTGGTGACAGTTTGGTGTTTTGATGTTTGACAGATGGTGCTTTTCAGCCAGGGATGTATTTTTAGTGTGTTTTGGCTGCGTGACAGTTGTATCGTTCAGAGTGGTTCATTAAGTTTATAAGAGACTGACCTTCACTGAAGGATTTGATGTCTTTCTCAGTGTCAGTTTACTCATGGGGGACACTGTTAATTAATGGCCTGCTACATAAACACGTACATAAATCATCTCCAAACCTGTATTACAATCAACTTTAAGATAAACATATCATTTCAAATGCCAAACTGGCATTTATTCAGATTGACACTGATCGAGATCCTGTACATTTTTATCAAATGCTTGGTGTGTTGGCCTGTATTTGCACTGCAGATGCTGCGATCCGGTTAAAACAGGGGTGTGTTTCATGCCAGATATGAGACGGGCTGTGGAGAATTCATTATTTACTGTGTTTCACATTTGATGACATTTTAGATATGCCAGTCCACAGCCTGCAATTAGCTAAGATCACTGTGAGTCATGTAAGGTCAGTGTAATTCTTCTTTGCATCAGTAAAGCATCATCAGGAGTCGGGCAGATGATGCCTTGGCATACTGAAAGCGTATAATGATCTGCTGCCTAATTATGAACAATTACATTGTTAAATTCATGCAGTGATACACCATTTTATAGTTAAATTAGACCGACACTCTTTGGTCTTTTGAACTTTTCGCTGCATTAACTTTCTTGGGTGTCAAAAGTTTGTGCCCCTAATTATCCTATTATTAATTTACATACTAATATATTATTATGGAAGTCATTTATAGTTGTATGATTTTGGCATATCAGTGCCAGTGGGTGCTAGCTGCATGCAGATGGGCACCAGTGTGCAGAAAGTTTTTTAACACAGTCAGTATGGCACTGCATCGTGTTTTCTCTATTGCAAGGGCACCCTTGAAGGCATTTTATCACATATTCTCCACTAGAACAGCACCCTAGAGGGCACTTTATCATATTTTTCCCACTGGAGGGCATTTTATTGCAATTTCTTACATATTAGGCCATCCTAGAGGGCACAATATTACATTTTCTCCACTAAAAAGGCATCCTGAAAGGGACTTTATCACATTTGCCTGCATACTAGGCCACCCTAGAGGGCACTTCATCACATCTTCTCAACCAGAAGGGTAATTTAGACAGCATTTTATAGCAGTTTCTCCACTGGATGGGCACCGTAAATGGTACTTTAGCACATTTTCTCAACTGGATAGGCAGCCTAGAGCACACTTGATCACATTTTCTTCCCTAGAAGAGCAGTCAAGAAGGCACATTTTCTTGCACACTGGGCCAACATAGAGGGCACTTTATGCCATTTTCTCCACTAAAAAGGTATCCTGAAATTGACTTTATCACATTTGTTTGCATATTGGGCCACTGTAGGGAACACTTTATCAATCTTCTCAATTCAAAGGGCGCTCTAGAGAGCATTTTATAACATTTTCTCCACTGAATGCACCCTAGGGCGCACTCTATCACATTTTGTTCCCTAGAAGAGTAGCCTAGAGGGCACTTAATCAGATTTTCTTGAGGGCACTTTATCACATTTGGAAAGGGATTCTGGAGAGGGATCCAACATATTTAGATCATTTTTTTGTCAATTCATCAATATGCTTCCTATAGTTTAAGAATTCATCAATGTAAATTGAAATTTAATAAATTCTACCCTCTCAATAGCTCTTCCGTTTATCTCAATACGCATATTTGCAACATTATTTTGGTTTCTATTTGAGCGAAATACAATTTAATTGGTTTTATTGATAGTTAAAGATAATTTATTACATCTGAACCGGATATCCATCTTTATCAATTCTTCCTTCATTAGGTTTTGGTGATGTTCCAAGTTTTTATGTGACAAAAATAAATTTGTGTCAACCCAAGTATAACAGAGGGGAGAGTCCTCCTGGAAGTGCGAGAGGACCTGCTGGACGATTTCCTGGTTAAGCTCCTACAACAGTGGGAGAACATGAAGGTCAAGATGGCTGAGGATCAGAAAGAAATTACATTTCTGAAACTGTAGCTGGAGAATACCTGCACAATGCTCAAGAGCACACAAAAACATCTTGAGATGCAGACCTCCATCAGTAAGGACCTGGGCGCTGATTTGGAGCGGGTGAAGGATGCCCTTAATAAAAACAGGAACGACAGCAGTCCGAGCTGAAACTGCAGCTGGAGGAGACCTGCACAACCCTTGAGCGCACAAAACAAGAAGTGGGAGCCCAGCAGTCGGAGCTCAGACAGCTGGAGACCAAGATGGCTCAAGAACATGAGGAGCTAACCTCTACCAACAGCAATCTGCTCGCCAAACTTGAGCAGACGAAGGGTGAACTGCATTTGATTAGGTGGGAGCACGATGCCATAAAGCAGTACTGTGCAACAGTTGAAAACACTGCAAGGCCCACCACACATTACCAGATGGTGCGACGGCAGGACGTGGATTCAACAGAATCTGAGGTTTGCTCAAGAACAGAATTGCTGGAGAATGATCTGGCATATGAGCGAGCTAGAGGTCGGGCCATTGATCTGGCATTGAGTCAGATGAGAAAAACTCTCCGAAAGCACGAGGAGGAGGCCGAGAGGACTCTGGAGACATGTCAGACCTCCCATCAATTACAGCTGGAGGACCAGAGAGCAGAGACCAGAGAGACAGCAGCAGCCTTGAAAAAGGCAGAAGAACAACTGGAAACGGAGTGCCTCTACTTCAAGCAGGAGATGAGGAAATCCAGAGCTTCTCATCTGGCTAAAATGAGGCAACAGAGAGAGGAGAACAACAAGCTCATGGCCTCTCTCAGTACAGCTGAACAGAAAATCGCAGAGCTGGCAATGACCAAAGACAGCAACAAGAACCATGTGGATGGTCCAAAAGACGAGAGCACTGTGACCTTGCGTGTTGGTGATCTTGAGAGCCACCTCAAGAAAATGAAGATCAGAGAGTGGTGTGATACCATCTCTACTGACGCCCGGCTCCAGGATTTGACCCCACCCAGCAAAAGAACAAAGTGTGAGACTTGATTTTGCATTACAACGTGTAAACATACACAGTGCTGGTCAAACAATTGGACACACGTGTGGTGGGAATGGGACTGGGAAAGTGTGTCCAAACGTTTGAATGGTACTGTATGTTCATTTTTCGTTTCTATTCATTTTTTTCAGTGTTGACAATTTAAAAAATAATTATGATTCTTAAAAAAAAAAAAATACACTAAAAAATAATGTCATATTTGTTGGTCTGTTGTTGAATATCTTCAAAAAGCAAGGAGATATTAATTACAGTTAAAGTGTTGGTGATAAAATTCTAAAAATAAGTGCATATCATTCTGCTAATTTCGGGTATTGTCAAATACTTTGGCAACATTTGGTTAAAAATTAGATGTAATAGGATATGTTGTGCCTACAGCACAAATTTCAACAAGACAGTGAATATGACTATGAGCTAACGGTTACATTGATCTGAACATCATTTCATACATGTGACATCTAGTATCCAAAGAATGTTTGTGCCAAAGGTGGTGGCATTTAGATGAAGACTTTTGGATATATATTAATCAAATTCCCAGAGGAGACAGCCCACACTAGCCTCAGACCAGATATGGTCCTCTGGTCTAGGGATACCAAACAGGTGGTGCTCATAGAGCTAACAGTACCCTGGGAAGAGAGGATTGAGGAGGCGTACGAGCGCAAGCTCAAAAAATATCAAGCCCTTATCCTTGAGAGCCAGAAAAACGGATGGAAGGCCTGGAATCTACCAGTAGAGGTCGGCTGCAGGGGCTTCGCTGGGCAGTCACTCTGGAGAACACTTGGATGGTTGGGGATCGAAGGTGTGGCCAGGAAGCGGCTGGTAGGCAACATCACTAGGCAGGTGGAGGCAGCGTCCCGTTGGATTTGGATTCAGCGGGAGGTGAGGTGGCAGAGCCAACCTGTCGAAGGACCAACAGCATGGAGTTGGGTGGTGGTCAGCAGGGGTAGATCCAGGACGCTGGATCTGCTGTCAAGCCCTCCCAATGTGTCATGGGCTTAATTTGACGAAACATCAAAAAAGGGAGGGTGCCCATCTGATGACCTGCTGTAGCCACTCAACTCTTGCCCAGTGCTGGTGCTTGAAAGATGGAAGAGGGAGAGCGATGCCACTGGCTCACAGATGGTGCAGGGCAGAGAACCTGTAAAGGTGGGCCAGCTGCGATGACCCTATTGTATTTTGCATATATATTAATTTTTTGAAATGTCTTGAAATTTAGATTTGATGTAATAAGCCACGCCCCCTTTAAGCAATTATTTTCAAATTTTGTGCATCGACTGAGACGTGACCCTAAATGATGCAAACCAAGTTTCGTACAAATATCTCTGGCTGATTATGAGATATTATATTATATTATATTATTATTTTTTGCCTATTGGTTGATTTGAATCAAACTTTCAGGCTATTATTGCGATACTTTTGTTGACTTTTCCTACAAGTTTTGTGACAGTTGGCTCAACGGTAAAGGAGTAAAATTCATTTATGCGCTGAGCCACGCCCCCTCTAAAGTTCACTGGTCAATATCACCAAAATGCAATGACGTATCAATAAGTCTTTGACAACCTTTACAAAGCTTCATCCCATGATGATTCACAGAACGTTTGGTACAAATCAGACCTACGCCTTAGGAGGAGATGTCAAAAATGTGTTTTTCAAGAAATTCAATATGGCGGACATTCTAGCGGGCAGATCTTTAGGATTATGTAGGCTTTCGTAGAACCCCTTCACCTGACCATGTGTGTCGAGTTTCCTGTCAATCTGACATACGGTCAGAGATGGGGGACTCAAGTCACATGACTTGACTCAAGTCAGACTCGAGTCGCAAATATGATGACTTGAGACTTGCTTGACAAACTTTGATAATAGACTTGATTTGACTTTGACTTTGTATTCATGACTTGAGACTTGACTTTGACTTGAGACAGATGACTTGAAAGGACTTGGCTTTAATTCAATATGAAAGGCACGCTAAGCACCGTTGGGCGTCACTTCTGTTTACGTTCAACAATGTTATCAAACACAATGGAGCTAGCTCCCCCCTCCCCCGCTCCCCCCCTCATCCCCTGTGACTGTCATGAACGAGCGATAGCTGCTAGTTACCCTGGATTTACACAGCTGTTCGAGGGATAGTGCACCCAACATGAAAATTCAGTGTTCTGTCACTGATTGATGATGTAAGCAGCCTACCTGCAAGACACAGGTGTGCCCCATGTTCTGTCACTGATTGATGTCACATTGTCAGTAGGTATTATATACTTGTGTTCAGACTATTTGGACCTCAACCCTGATGAAGGCTCATTTGAGGAGCTGAAAAGCGTTGGTCCCTGTTTTTAACTTTGTACCAGCCATGCCACAATAAAGGCTTTTTAACTTTTTTCTAAAACAGAGCTGCCTTGGTTTTTCAAGTTTTTGACCTGCATTTAACTCTGACTGCTTCCTTTTTTGGTATGTGCAAAGATTCAACTTGATACATTTTTTGATGCTGCTTTGCACCCTCACCAAAGAGCACCTGTTTTACTGATTTTACTTGAAGATCCATGCAGCGCTTCCACCCTTTTTCTCATGAAAATTCACCAATTATCTACTCACCCTCATGCTGATGGAGGATCAGGTGAAGTTTTACAGTCCTCATGGAATCAGTCTGGTTAAAAAAGGTTTTGTGAATTGGTTGCAAAGAAACAGTAGAAGTTCATAGGTGGTATACAAAAATAGAACCAACAGACTGGTTTTATCCAAGGATTTATTTTTGTTTTGTGTTGACTGTGGTTTATTAAGGACCATATAGAACAGATGGATAGGGAGTTGGTTGTTTTGGATTTGTGACAAAGCTGCAGTCTTTTCAACTCAATATGACTTTAAAGGTTTAAAAAAGTAAGCAACAACTTTATGGGAATAGTCCAAGATTTGGTAAATACGCTTCTACTTTGTCTTAGAGTTAGATGACAGGATCAACGCCAGTAACTCTCATATCTGTGCGGTAAAAAGGAACTAAATGACATGCCTTAAGCTGCAGTTTGTCTTGAGGCCACTAAATTCTGGCTCCAACAAAACACCAACTCTGTTTAGATCAGTACAAACACCGCCAGAGCTACAGAGTCAGAGTGGTTTCACTTCTTAGGGTTGTTTTGTTCACAACTTTAGAAGTGTGTCTTTCTCTGAAGAAGATGTTAAGGCTAAAATAGAAGTAAGTTTGGGAAGTGTATTCCTCCATTAACAGGTGTGTCAGTAAGCTCAGCCCCATCTACATTTTTTCCCCTTGCCCAAATTTAGTTTTCCAATCTTAAATAACTCACAAAGATCACAGCACGCAATAACCTCCAATGTCTGTAGGTGATGTCATCCATTTTCTCTACAGATATGACATAAAGTACCCTGCTGTGACAAAAGGGAGGTCCATAACTTTAGAAAATTGATGATAGATGTGATGATAGATTCGAGATGTGTTGAGGCAGTAGAAAGGAGGGATTAGAAAGTTTTGAGGTAAAACAAGGACAGTCAGAGATGAGTTTAGGTAACACTTATTGAGCTCTAGTGAGTTACTGATTGTAATTGATTGACTGGATACAGTCAATGGCTGCTGCCAGGTAATTAACGTCATGCATCTTCTGAATGTTAACAACCGTTCTGAAAACATTTCAAAAGCTATAACACCATGTTCCTCACCAAGAGTATAATACAGAACAGGGAAATAACAGCACAATGACAATACAGAGACGGCAGTCAAAGCATTGTGTTTTTATGTTTCAAGTCTTCTCCTAATTACCCTGGGGCTTAACTTTACACAACTTTGCTTGAAGAACACGGAAACTTTAGTCAAACAAATTTTTTGAAACAGATTTTTTTCGAAGACTTATTGTCAGGAGACCTGTGAGACAGATTGAGCTTACCTCAGTGTAGAGTCCCACGTCTCTGTAACAGTCTGTACCAGGAATACGACCCAAAACAACAGTGGAGGAGCTGGAGGACGAGGACAAGATGAAAGACAGGGGAATATTAATGAGAGTGCACGTCTGCCTGGGAGACGAATGAGAGGGGGGAGGGAATACAAAACTTATAATATGTATGAAAAATATGATGAAATGAGTCAGAAATCTGCACAATATCCATTTGACACATACAGATTCATATCAAAATGATTAAACAACAAGAAACACCCTTCCTCCTATGTTACACTGATACTATCTTTAAAGGTCCACCGTGTAGGATTTCGGAGTAGCAGTAGAGGAATATAATATAATATGTGGGATTTCTTTAGTGTATAATCACCTGAAAATAAGAATCGCTGTGTTTTCGGTACCTTAGAATGAGCTGTTTGTATCTACATAGTGAGTGGGACCTTGTCCACGAGATCACCATGTTGCATCGCCATGTTTCTACAGTAGCCCAGACCAGACAAACCAAACACTGGTTCTAGATAGGACCATTTGCTTTTTCACATTGGCCTCCTTAGTTTGCAGCCCCTCCACGACAAGAGAGTTAGAAAAAAAGTTAGTTAGTTCAAAGTTTTAACTGTTCCTTTTGGAGAGGAGGCGGACACCAGCACCCAGGTCAGGGGCCCCTGCCCTCGACTGTGCTGTTAAAAAGTCTGATGGCCGCTGGGACAAATGACCTCCTGTGGCGCTCCGTCCGTGAACGCAGCGTGATGTGCCGCCCACTGCGGCTGCTGCTGCCAACCGTTAAAAAACCCCTGAACGAACAAAAACTGAAGGAATTCTAACCAGGAGAAGTTTCAGCTGGTTGCAATCTGCAATCCTCACTGCTAGATGCCACTAAATCTCCTTAGTTTGTACACACTGGACCTCTAATAGAGATAAAATGCCCCGTGTAGTGCCTAGAAAAATGACATTTACTGACTGTTGTGTCCTATAGATGAGTGTGAGCAGAGAGAAGACGACAGCCACAGCCAGACCCAGGTCCAGGTTAAAGACAAGCGTGGAAATCAGTGAGGCTACCCACACCAACTGAAGAGAGGAGGGAGGAGAGACAACCAGAATGAGAGGGAAATCAGTACTGTTTGTAACCATACGTCTATGCCATGAGCATGAATATGGATTTGTGTGTGTATGTTTGCGTGTATGGGTGTATATGTGTAGCCTACCAGGTCTAATCTGTCAGATTTCCAGAGCACACACACATCTTTAAACTGAGCCAGGATCCCTTGCAGGTTCACCACAATGATGACTGCCAACACTGCCTGGAACACACAGCAAGGCATTAGTGAACTCTGGCTGAGACAAGTGAATCATCCTGACAGTGAGTCTCATCCAGATGGAGCATGACTTGACATTTCTTAAAACATCTTCACTGATAAGCTCTATTATTCTATCATCATTCTGTGGTGGTTTACAGGAAGCCATGCTAGCTGGAGAACGTTCGAGAAAAACTTTTAGTGCACTTACTTTACACTGTATATGATGGTCATAAATAATATGTGTTATCTCACATGCACTTTACCTTTGGCAGCTGCTCAAAGAGATGGCCGATCTTCAACAGGATGGTTAAAATCACGAGAGCTGATATCAAACTGGCCATCTAAGACACAAGATTAAAACACAGCGGGACAATAGGTAAAGGAAAACTCACAACAAAGAGGAGAAAGACCATTTGAAAAAGATGTATAAGGAGCTCTATTAAAAGATCAGTCGATGTAGTTCACCTATACAATCTTTAACACAGTGCAAATACAAAGATGGGTTCAGGGATTTCTGTCTTTTGGAACAGAATATGATACCTGTGATTTGACACCAATGCTATCCTGGACCATACTGCGAGAGAAGGAGCAGCTCACAGCGAAGCACTGGAACATTCCTCCTATGGTGTTACACAAACCCAGAGCCAGCAGGTCCTGAGGCAGAGACAGACAGCTGCAATTTGAAAAGTACACACTGAGACTGCAGACCATCTCAGGGATACTGCCAGAGTGAGCTCCCTGTTGGTTATGTCCAAGCCCTGACATAATATTTGGGGGTAATCTCTCCAGAAGTATTGTCTCAGAGTTTGAAAGGGTTGTCTTTAAGGTGTAATGAGAAGTTTAAGGTGATGGTATACTGTTGAGTTTGTTGCTCATTAAACCAGAGACCAGGGAGTATGGAACTGGATCAAAAAAACCGTAAGTGAGGAAAGTCAGGCCCACTTTAAACCATGTCAGAATCACTGCTGGGAACAGAGTCATGATCCTGCCTCATCAGTATTTCCAAACTTAATATATTCAGGCTTAATAGGCACGTCTTCCCTTGCAGAAATCTGTTGACTTTCCTCTAATCTGTGTTGGCAATCAATAAGAACTGTAATAACCTCAGCACAACTCACCTCTTAACTCCCTTGAGCTTCAGTAGCCTTTTGTTCATAAGACATGAGTACGATACTGTAGCTACCCAGAGCATGGATTTAACTAAAGTGTTTAGTAAAAGGACATATCTGTAAAACATGGATGTTGCAGCTTCACCACTGTGGCTGTGGATCAAGGCCTCAACAGCATTCAGATCATGGCGGCAGCTTTGTTGAAATGTTGTGTATCAGTGGTAGGTCTAGCTGCAGTGTTACAAGTGTAGAGCTGGTTTAAAGTAAAGATAAGATAAGATGAGCCTTTATTGATCCCCAGAGGTGAAATTCAGGTGTTGCGGCAGCACAGAGATGGGAACAAGTACAGATAAATAGGGATATAAAAAAATAAGGATAAATACAAAACAGATAAGAAGAGAAGTAAAAATATGAACCATACAAGCGCAATTAAAGATACGAGTAAGTTACAAGGCACAGAGACATGGTCTGGTTAATAGCAGCAAGTCAGCAAGTCTAGAATATGATGAATCGTATGTATTGTATATTACAGCGGTAACACTGTATGCTAAAAGTATATTAGAAAAGCGTTTTGAGAGCATGTTATAACATAAGCTGGGGCTTTTGATCAGAAGCACTTAGAAACAAGTTTCCAAGCCAGAAACATGTGGTTTGGGGTCTTCTTGAGGGGCAAGCCAGTTTTGTATAATTTCTCTAGTGCTTCAGGTGTGTCTTACAACATAAGAACAAAATATTACTAAATTATTTTAAAACTGTTTCTTCTCACTTTTCTGCACATTATCTCAATCAGTAATCAAAAGATTATGTCTCTGTACATAATATGCACTTTTATACCTTTTTTTTTTTTTTTTTTCAGATTTCTAAAATGCAGACCCTACAACAGAATCGCAGTCTCTTTGTAGTTGTGTGGCTGAAGTTAGTGAGAATTATAACTGCCATGTGTATACCTGACTGGAGTCCACCTGGTAGCTGTGTTTGTTGGCGAACACTGAGCCCATGGCTGAGAGGAAACTGAAGCCAACCAGAGCCACAGATAGAGCTGGGATGAACAGCTCTTTGGCCTGAGAGAGGGAGGGAAGGACTGGGGAGGACAGGCTAGAGAAGAGGAGGAGGAAGAAAAAAGAGAAAGAGAAGTCAGCTTGATTTACTGCATCATTAATGGATTGGTTAAAAAAAAAGTTATATACAGTAATAAAAAGAATACTGACCACCAGTTTAAACTGAGTCATCCCATGAATTACAATCATTCTCTTAAAGCTTTCCAGGATAACACAATAAAGCTAACTGGCTTATTTTGTATGATGAGAGCAAGAGTGTGAAGAATGGGAGGTTAGAACGTCACAGTGTCAGAAACACAAAGAGAAAAGATTCATAGAGCTTTAAATTATATTATGATGGAGGCATATTAACTAGCAAACAAATATATTGACTTCCCAATATATTGGTGTAGACAGTATGTGCAAGAACTAATAAAATAAATCATGCATTAAAGGGATAGTGCACCCAAAAATGAAAATTCAGCCATTATCTACTCACCCATATGCCGAGGAAGGCTCAGGTGAAGTTTTAGAGTCCTCACATCACTTGCGGAGATCCAAGGGGAGAGGAGGTAGCAACACAACTTCACCTAATGGAGACTTATGGCATGGCCCCAGATTCAAACGTCCAAAAACACATAATTGAAACCACAAAATATCTCCATACTGCTCGTCCGTAGTGATCCAAGTGTCCTGAAGCCCCGACATAAAAAGTTGTTTGGAAAAATGTCATTTGAACTCTGTTTTTAGCCTTGGGCGAGACCGTGAGACATGGGCACCGCATTCATGTGTGTTCACATGCTTTCGCTGATCTCGTGCACAAGCGCACACGTGAGCGTGGTGCCCAGAGAGGCAGTGTTGTTTGGACGTTTGAATCTGATGCGCCATAAGCCTCGATTAGGTGAAGTTGTGTTGCTACCCCCTCTCCCCTTGGATCTCCACAAGAGATGTGAGAACTCTAAAATTTCACCTGATCCTCCATCGGCATATGGGTGAGTAGATAATGGCTGAATTTTCATGTTGGTTGCACTATCCCTTTAAATATTTTTCATTTCAATGGGCAATCATCAAAGGCTTTGAACTGAACTTTTTCCTCAGAAGCAACACTATGTCACAGTCTGCTGTGAATAAAATAATACTTTGTAGGCTTCACTCTAAACTCGTATTGCTTTAAGTCTTCAACAAAGTAAAATAAACACAATAGTCTTCAAAAACAAAGAAAAGCAGAGGGAATAATGAGAAAATGACACAGTTCTACTGACCCACTGGGTATGTGTCCCACCACCTGGACTGTGTGCTGTCCAACCAGATCCATCTGCACTGACAGGATGGTGCCCAGGACAATCTGTGGGGGAAAAACAATGGACTTGACATTTTCTGCACAAAGTGTTCTGTTTGGAAAACAGCAATATACAGTATTCTACATCTAAATGTCAGATCGATCAATCTGTTCGTACACATGCACACAAAACCACAAACATACACATTATCATGATCAGATACTGTCGGTCCACTGACAGAGCTAAAGCTTTTCAGATGCCGGTGGTGAGCTGAAGCCAGTTTCTCATAACACGCTGTAATTTATCATAAGTGAGCAGATTATGACGTGAACTCACAGGGAACAGATTCTATGGAAATCTGGTATCTTTGTAGACCAAAGCTCAGCATAACATTACTGTAAAATTCTTGCTATGGTGCTACAGGTTCAAGATTTTATCCATCCATGTTAAATGTACTCTCTAACAATGTAAAAGTTATGAAATTTCATGATGATAAAAGTTCATTTAACCTTTATTTTTTAAATAACAAGCTAAATATTTCCACTTGTCATAGTGACTTTTGCATAATTATCACACTTTAATGTTTTAGTTACAATAATTACTTTTAAATAAGCTCAAATCACTGAGAGGCTTGAAAATATATTTTTAAAAACTGAAACAAAGCCTCATTAGAAGACAGAATGGTGAGTAATTAGTGGCCAGGTGCAGATATGTATTGTATGTGGGGATCTGTGGTTTTGGTGATAAAAAAACTGATTTTTATATAATCGTGAGTCATTCATCAGTTCATCACTGTGGCATCTGTCCATCTGGGCATGACTCTACTGAGCGTGTGTGTGTGTGTGTGTGTGTGTGTGTGTGTCCCTCACCAATATAAGTTCCCATGGTATGGCGACAGGCAGCTTGTTCTTAAAGCGCTCATTCAGCACCTTGCCTACGATGAGTATCACCATGGAAACCGCAGAGACTGACAGCACTCCTGGAACAGCTTTGGCCACTCCTTGCAGAACATCCTTTAAAGTCTTGAAGAGGATGCGCGCGCACACACACACACACACACACACACATATACACAGACAGAGTTTCAGACATTTTGTAAGTCCTTATAAGGAGCAGTGTGGAAGATTTAGTGACAGCTAGTGGTGAGGACTGCAGGTGGCAACCAGATGAAACGTCACCAGGTTAGAATTCCCTCAGTGTTTAGTTGTACTGGGAGCTGAATTATCTGTAGAGGTTTCCTCCTCTCCAAAAAAAACCGACCAGGTGATTAAAACAGGTAAAAACACTGAATAAAGCAGTTTCACTTTACAAATAAGTTTCTCCTTTGGCATGTCGCAGATGGGTCTCTAGCCCCACGCCTGCTCATGCGTACTCATCTATTTTCTCTGATAACTTAATGTGTGCTCAGCTTATTTCTGATCCACACATTTAGGAGGTTTTTACCGTGAGCAAAATTATCTACAGAGGTCTCTTTCTCTCCAAAACAAATGCATACGGTAATTTAAATCAGTAAAAACACTGAAAAAGTGGTTTGATGTTAAGGACCAGTGTTTCTCCTACACTGTGCCGCTAGCCCAGCACCTGCTAATGTGAGCTCACCTTTTTTTCTCTGTTAACTTAAGATCCAGAGTTCAGGATGTTTTCACCAGGAGCAAAACAAAACGAATGGATCCAATTATTTTAAGGTGTAAAGATGATAAATAAAGCAGTTGCTTTTAAAGACACTGCTCATTGCAGGAGGGCTGCTAATTATGGTGGCTGAAGCAAAAACACAAATTGGCCCTATCTAGATCCAGTGATTGGTTTGTCCATTGTGGGCTACTGTAGAAACGTGATGGTGCAGCGGACTCCATGAACCAGGTCCTGTCCCCATTATGTAGATATAAACGGCTCATTGTAAAGTAATGAAAGCACAACAGTTCTTATTTTCAGGTGACTATACACTAAAGAAAACATACTTATTACATTATATTCCATTTCTTCCAATATTTCCTGCTAAACTGGATCTCTAAAAATCAAAAATATAACAGATAACTACCATATGTTTTTAGAAAAAAAAGATTAATACTATGTGTATGCTCATTGCTATGTGGATATCCACATTTTTATTACTATTTTTTTAGGAGAAGACCTGTCACCATAGACATTGTGATTTTCTTGGGTGTAAACCGCACCAGTGCATACTGGAAGTTATGGTCCAGTAAAGCTGGAGGAAAACCACCACCTGCACACAGCTGATAAGCAGCCAAGCCCAGCCTACACCTTGAAATCCTGCCCATGTAGAGGTGACAAGGTGCATCCTTGGAGGAGTTTGATGCCAACCTTGAATTTGCCCTCTGTAGTGCCAAAAATAAAAACCACACTATCTCTCAGTCACAGCAGCAGCCCCCGCAGCAGTCAGAAAGGCACTTTTATTGCCAAGACAGCACTGTGCCAAGATTATTAAATTCCTCAGGTTCTAGGAGGTTAAGGTGAAACACAGTTAGGGTATGAGATATGACCTCCGGCCTGATGAAACATCTACAAGTCATCATTATCGTCAACCCCTGGCATGCAGTGTATACCACCCCCCAGGTGGCAGCCAATGAGAGCACATAGGCCAAAACTCCTTCTCCAAAAAGACATTACGTACTACCTTTCAACTTCTACTGCTAAAGTCCACAGTGCATAAATGTGCTTCTTATTTCCTTTAATCAGACAAAAATTGAATGCACTACTATACTTTCACTGTCAGATATCCTCAGGAGCATATTTCAGCTTTACAGGCAAACTCATGAATTAAACCCATATGAGAAGACCCAGAGAGACGAGCAAAGAGAAGACTTCAGAGGTCAGGGATCAGCCATATAACAACATTACAGGAACTCGTATGACTTCAAAGTCTTGCCCGAGGATACTTCAGCAGAGTCAAAGCATGCTAACATGAATGGGTGTGTGTGTTTCAACTGACCCAAGCTGAAGCGAGCAGTCCAGTGTGTCTTTGTGCAGGTATTCCAGTCAACAGCGGCAGCTGCAGGATGATAACATGCAGACCTGCTGCTGTGGTGTAGCCTCTGATTACAGGATCAGACAGCCAGCGACACACACCGCCTCCACGCAGCAGGTACACTAGGAGCTAAGGGAACACACACATGTACATACGCAGATTTAGCGCATATGATTGTTGAAGATGTATGCAAAATGCTCCCTCTTTGATTCTGAGAGACACACAACATTTTAATAGTTTTAAAGCTTCAGGGCAGATATTTCCTTTGATACCTGATTTGACTTGTAGTAAAGAAGACTGAGCATTTCAGTGAACAGAGCAGGTTGTGTGGTTGTATGAAATTCTTTTTAACTCCTGCTTGTCTTCAGAGGTTAAAGGTGGGGGTAAAACCGTTTACACTTAGTGTTAGTGTCTTGGGTGATCCGATCACAAATGGACACCTTTTAGTCTGTCTGTTTCTATGTGCATCTCGAGTGGCCACTTGTGACTGGATCTCACTTGGTGAGAGTCCGCCTGCACACATAGTGACAGGGCTAACTGTTAGTAGCTATTAGTATCAGTGAGTTTCTTGGGACCATTTAATAGCTGCTGCTGTGTTAGCTTGTGTCAGCAAGGTAGACATTAAACTGACCGATCACCAGGAGGACAGCAGCTTTGGAAACAGTCCTTCAGCACTGCGTCTAACCTGTAATGGCAGTGAGCAACAGAAAGTTTTCTTATCTGGAGAGACATCAGATAAGCAAGTACGTCGGCCGAGTAGATGGTCATTGGGTGTGGCCCAGGACACCTTAGCATCCACACTTTTTAAATAATGACGCAATGAGTTGCATTCACAACTGTACTCAGAACTGTCCACTTGTGATCCAATCGCCGATGACACGTTAATACCAGGGTCTGAACAGGGCCTGTGAGCCTGTGCATTCTGTTTGTCCATGTATTGTCTAACGTGTGTGTATGTGTGTTTACCTGTATGAGGCCACAGAGGACGGTGACTTGTACAGCCACGTTTACTTTGGCCGCTTCCACATTAATCTGACTCTCTTCAACACCGTCGCTAAGCAACTCCACGTTGGCTGTCACAGACCCAATCATGATGGCCAGGACGGCAAAAGTACCTGTCACACATAAACAGACACACAAACTGTATACTAAACCCCTTTACTCCCTCCCTGGTTCATGACTATTTGGTGTTCACCTTCACACAGACTTCTACTGTAAGAACCACGTTCTCACAGTGGAGAATTCTCTCACAGCAGAATATTGTACCTTTGATTACACTGCTACAGTAAAAATCACACAACTACATCAAGATTTTTATGTGTCAAGAAGATACTAGAAGGTATTTTGCGCCAATAAGAAGACTGCATCAGACTGTTTCTATATGTGGATGCCCTTCCAGAATAAGGGTAGACAGTCACCAATGGAGAGGTGTCGGGAGGTGCCAAAGATGAAGTAGATGATCAGAGGATAGAGAGAAGTGTAGAGACCAAAGACTGGAGGAACTCCTACCAACATGGCGTTGGCCATACCTGGGGAAGAAGACAAGACAAGTTTTGAGCTGCTAGTGTTTATTATTAAAAGCAACAACCGTGAAATATTCTCTCCTTACCAAGGTTCACTGACTCCGCCAGATAAAGGAAGTAGAAAAAGAAGGGAGAGAGGACTACAAGGTAGGCTACAACATATTTAGAGTAATAACACATGACAGTTGGTCATTGTTTACATAAAACAATAAACTCAAAGATTTATAAACTGTTAAAGTATCCCTCATCTTTACAGCTGTAGTTGTCACCCTCTGTGAACGTGTTTATTATCCAGAGATACATGTATATGAGTGCACTCTTAACTTGCATCCTTCTAACCTGCAGCAAGTTGCGTGAGGTTGTTGTGGCAGCTTGTAGTTGTTTAAAGGCTATTAAGAGGAAAAAGTAAAGCCTGCACTGCACACTTACTCCATGCCACAAAATATTAATTAAAACAACGTTTCAATCCTACTTGGATCTTCATCAGGACAAAATGATTTTGGTGATGTCCATTTTGACCAGACCAAGATCCAAGTAGGACTGAAAAGTTGTCTTTATTAAACTTTTCTGGCACAGAGGAAGTGCGCAGGTGCTACTTTTTCTTCATGTTTGCAGTCTTTTGATAACCTTGCACCTACATGTTGATATATAATAACTCTCCTTCAACTTATTAAACCTGTAAAGACTAATTTGTAACAGGCAAGGGTCTGCTCAAGACACTGCTGTCAAAAGGCAGCGTTGGGGTTTCTTGAAGCCTGAGGCTTTGCCAGTCTTGTCTGTGAGGTTGGCTCAAAGAGGTCAGTTAAGTTGTTGATGGGCTGAGGATGTAAGAGACCTGAGACACAGCTGACCCTTGGACTTGGATTGTCCCCCTACCTTCCCTGCTAAATAGAATGCTGACACTGACTTTCATATCGGAGAGATTAGAGTATCTCATGAGCGTAGGCATTTTTGCTCTTTTGATTGAAAGTATTTGTTTGATAAACTGAGCATTTTAACTCATCGTGTGTCATGGTCTTTTGCCCCTTGCTGAGTAATCCAGAACCTGTAGGCCCACTGCAAAGTACTGCAGTGGGTGTGTTATACATTGTGTGATTATCATTTGTTGTAGCATCCTCACCCTGTGGCAAGTGCATGATCCCAACACTGACTCCAGACACCAGGTCTCCAATGGCGTTTTCTCTGATGGAGTAGCGAGGCAGCCATGACAAGACAGGGAAAAAGCCCAGCAGGAAGCTCTTCAACCTGGTACCCGAACACCTGGGGAAAACACACACACATAGACACACACTGTTTAAGGCCATAGAGCTTCTGACAAAGGGTCTAAATCATCTGTTAGACCTACAAACTGTCTGAAGGCCTTAACAGAAAGGCCCAAAACTAAATCTATCCTTTGACTTACCAACATAGTGCCTTCAACCTCTCCAAAATTGACAGGGACTTCTTTTCTACCCGCTGACCGAGGACATCCAGCTGAGCTTCGTCCAGGGCAACAGCGAGATAAGGCTGCCTGAAGTGAGGAAGGCCATTTTGCTCAATGCTGTCCATCTGAAATTAGTGTCAAAGATTCCTGGCAGTTAAGTTTCACTTTGTTCCTGCCACAGTACTGGGTGTTTAATGTTCCTCTTGCACTTTTCTTTATGTGTATAAAATGTGTGTATGAAGTTACATGACAAAGAAGAGTAGTAGTAACTGTGTAGGTAACCAAAACAAACCAGAGCAATGAGAGGGGCCAACCTAACCTGTATCGGCCCGAAGCTGTATGAGTACACAGAGTTCATACACACACACACACACACACACACAGCTCTACGAACTCTCACACGTGAGTCAGGGAAAGTTGAGAACAGCCTTGAACTCTGCACATTACAGCCAGTTTACAGCCCCTTTTCTCCTCCCCTTCACTCCCATTCAGTACGTCTGAATGCCTCTATTATCACAGCTCAGCTTTCAGAGACTCATGGTCTGAATGTGTGTGTCTTTGTCTGTGTATGTGTGTGTGTGTGTGTGTGTGTGTGAAAGAGAGAGAAAGGGAGTAAATGAGAAAGAAAAATATTTGCTCTGTTTTAATCTGCTTTAATGTGTCCCACTTCAACTTTTTAAAGTCATTCCAATTGAGAAAATGTAAAAATAATTGAAAGGCTGGCATGAGGGAAATGAAGCATGAGTGTCACATGTAGACAGAGAGAAGCTAGAGAGAATGAAAAGAGAGAAAAAAATCTTGTCCTTATAATCTCACAACAATAAGAAATTGGAACAGCAAATTGTAAGAAAAAAAAAGTCAAGAAGTCAGCAACGTCATGTTATATAGAGAGAATATTTATCTATTTTATGCAAATAAAGTTCAAAAAGTTCAAACCCAAAATGCAATTTTAAAACATGATGAATACGGAATCTAACAACATATCCAAGCAGCTTTTTAGAAGCTAGCTTTCTATATCACTCTAGATTTGACAATGGTATGCTGATGTTTAAAAAGTAATGTCCACTGAACAGAAAAATTCAGCTGTGCAGTCAGCAGTGTTCTTCAGTAGTGTATCTGTCTCAAAAGCAGCATGAGGTTTTTGATGCGCTCAGCACGGCAGCGAGGTGACTGGTGCAGCGGCAGCTCGAAGAAGGAAAAGGTGAAGCTCCGAGAGAAGCTGAGGTTGGTGATGGGGCGCAGTGGCGGGAGACGGGGGGGACGAGGCACCCGACGCTGGGGCAAGCACCTCCGTCTTGCCCGCATTCCTCTACCCCCTCCAACTATAGAGATAGAGAGGGACAGACATGGAAACTGGTGACAAACTAGAAAAAAGGAAGGAGCTCATACTAATCAAAATCTCAGACGTGAAATTTTAAACTTAAGTGAAAGATAAAGCTGTTTTTGTTGGACAACGAACTTAAAAGCTCATGGCAGACTCACAAAGGTGTTATCACTTACTAATTAGACCTCTTCTCAGGTCCTGCAGATAGTGCTTGATAAACAACTCCGACACTCATGAAAAAGTCCTATAGGTCCACATCTGTTATCTTAGTATATGGATTTCGGTGAATTCACACAAAAAACCTGTTTTACTGGAGTCATTTTAATGTTTCATGGCAAGAAAAGCACAGGTGTGAACAATCTAAGTGAGTTATGTGTTATGGGCCAGTTGCTTAGGAAGGCACTTCACTGAGTGAAATTGTCCGTTACATTGTTCCTTGACCTCATGACATTTTCCGACGCATTCGAGGCAAAGTGTTAGGAAAGGAAAATATTTTAAAATATTGGACCACAACCCAAATGCCTGCTGGGAAACAGCTAAATGGAATTCAGCCATCATGCATTTCATTATTTACACCTGTGTCTTTGCTACTGTTAGCCTACATGTCAAATGTCTTCAGTGAAACAAATCCAGCAAGATAAGCTTGTGCTAATGTTACTGTAGCAAAGGTTAGTCAGGGAAAACTTCAAAGTTATCATGTTGCACAAGTTAATGCTGAGTTTGTTAGTTGACATTAATGATAAAAACGGAATATTTTAACATTATCTAGCCATTGTGATGTAGCTAAACTTCGTTCACTATAGCTAACAGTTAGCTAGGCTATGATCGTTAACTAGGTAATGGTTACCCTAACATTAGCTATAGTGTAGCTCATATTATCCTGTTGGACAAGATTTCACAGCCAGTAAAATACATGCCATGGAATATATCGTACATTTCCTTCTGAATAAAACCGAAAACAGTGTGTTTTGTTTGTTAGGGATTATCTTTATATGTACCTGAACACACCTCCTTCAATACTATGTCAAAGAAAGATTAAAAAAATAACGGTAAAGAACATTTGGTCTCAATTGGAGTTTTTTGTTGTTTTTTTCTGTGAGGCAGCATTTTTTTTATATTCCACATAAAGTAATAAACATTCAGTAGGTTAACATTATTATTAAAAAACCACTGTCTTTTAGCTTTGGTCGCATGGTTAGATATGACCACGACTGGCCCTTGTTCCAGACATACCCAGACTGTCCTGAGGGACTGCACCAGGTGGAGACGGAGCCTCAGAGTTAAAACTTGTACTTGAAACTTCCTCGTCTTCGTTACGTCTCCCTCGATAAGGAGTGGACGGCGTCGGCTGAGGAGCAGGAGGTGGTGGAGGTGGAAGTGGAGGGGGCCGTGGAGGGGAGGGCAGGGGGATTGAGGTAAAGGACGATTCGGAGAGAGCCAGGCCTCCCCAAGGCGTCATGGTGCTGTCTGAGAGGATGGTGGAAGACGGCCCTGGGTGTGGGTGAGAGGAAGAGGATGATGTCTGCTGCTGGCTGTGTTTTCGGTGATTAGCTTGACGGGCGCGCTGGAGAGCCGGGGAGGAGACAGGGGCCTTGGCTGTTGTAAGAAAGGGGGGAATAAAGGAAATAAATAAAAAGATACAAGGTAGTGTAGTTGATAGAATAACTTTTAAAATTCAGAGCATATGAGTTGTCTGCACACAGTTCTCAACATGGAGGTGGTTTAGCTTAGAGCCCTGCGCAGGACTGTTTTCTTCATCCCACTCCTGCCGGCTCCCGCTGAATTTCTGACCACTACCGCACGCACCCGCAATGTGTATTACACTCCTGCCCGCTCCCGCAAAACTCTGAGAATTTATGCCTGCACAATAATAGAGATGCATTGATTTTGTGTCTTCTCCCATCCCGCAGGAGAAAACACGTCATTTTATAGGCTATTAATAAAAAGATTCATGGGGTTGTTTGTTTCGTTTCCCTGGCCTGCATGTCTTTTGACGCACTCGTCAAGAATAGCACTCCTATTTCGTTGTTTTCATTTAGTTTTTAATGAAATAAAGGCTGTTTCATATTCTATTCTCCTCCTCTGTATTTTATTTATTTTTCTACCTTTATATAACCACACAGTGAATGAGGTTAAGGCAGGTCCGGCGCCAGGATGAAGTTACTTAATAATAGCTACAGTGCTGACAGAGCTAATGGTGTTAACATGGGGGAACTGGTCGGTGGTTATGCTTCATGACAGTCCCTATATTAGCGGTGGCCGCCATATGAACACAGTGCAAATCAGTTGGATACATACATGCACAGACACACACACGCACGGTTGAACCAGCTTACCATGACAAACCACAGAGAAGCTCAGATTACAACACACAACAGAGGAGCGTAATTTTATGCTTTGCACAGGATGCCATTTCTCTACTATATTTTTACATTGCAAATAGCAGTTTGCTATTACATTAATGCTCTGAATGTTGCATAGAGAACCTTTAACTGAAGCGGTCTACTTTAAAACTCTATTTATTGGGCCAATATATTTCAGCTAGAAGTGCTTCTCTGTTGCAAACTCACTTTATGGTGAGCTGATGAGGCAAGTTTATGTTTAAGTAATATTTTACAAAACAGCAGCATCAGCTTAGAAAATATGATGAAATAATAATGTTTATTTCTATCAAATAAACAGACCTTCAAACCAGCATAGTAATATACTGGCCTGGAGCTGTGTATGAAATTCAGCTGAAAGCCTGCTGCACCAAAATTATTTGTTCTGAAAGAGAAAGCCTGCTGCAATCACCTTCTGTATAAAGACACTCTATGTAGATATTAAAGGCCAGCAACAACTATTCAGAGAAAATTAAAAACTACTTTTTTTGCAGGGCCATTGTGTTAAAATGTTGGTGTTGATTCACAGTTTTCCATTAAAAGATCACTTTAATTCTTTTCTTTTAATTGGTGTGTATTTAGCATTATTGTCTCAAGGACCACAGTGTTTGTAGTTATATGGTTTATTTCCAGCATCACACAAGCAATATTAACAAGTGAATAATTATTAAGAATAATCTGGATATCATCATGTCACAAATAGAAATACTTCTTTTTTTGATTTGTACCTCTTAGTGGTCCTGTAAAAGAAACCTAAATTCACCTTTAACGGATATCCAAGGTATACCCAAAGTAAACTGAAAGCTGTTCTTGCTCCAATTTTTGTACATGTTCATGTACTGTAACTACATTTACGTGCATGGTCTCATTTGAAAGGTATAACTAGTTTTTTCACCAACAGTCAGATTCACTGTGAGTGCTTCTGCCATTGAGTTATAAGTTACAACACAAACAACAGCAATTGCTGGATATCTGTGGATGTAATAATGTGTTCAGACTAAATATTTCACCATAAATAAATTGACTGAACCACTGTCAGCGTATGAGAACTGTAGAGGGAACGTTTCTGTCTGGATAACATCGATCTGTGGATTAAAATTATGCTTCACAAGTGAGTAATAACTGTTTATTTGATTGATTTTTGTCTGACAGAAGCATTTATTGAGCCTGCTGAGGTATCATGAAATGGTTAGCTTTAATGGCACCATGAGGATCTGTAGCTCTCAAACAATAGGTCATATGAGTAAACCACTTAAACAACAAATACAGCAGTTGTCATCAAATAAAACCTTATGAGGGCCCACCGGTAGGCCGTTTGATTTTTGAAGAATCTGTTTAATGTAATATTAAAGCCCCAATTGTAGTACCTAAATTTTGAAAATCAAAAAATACACTATACACTTACTTATCATTAAAAAGTAATACTGTAATCTCCAAAGCATGCTTGTGCATATGCTCCAGCAGCATAATAGCCCCTGTAACTGGAGAGGTGAGTGGGTCATGAGTGGATCACCTTTTGTTTTACTCCCAGATGAACCAATGTGAGGGAGCCGTTCACGAGACATCACCAATCTGGGGCCTGGGCAGAAATAAATGTGGTTATTTCACAGCTGACATGCTCACACTTGCAGGAAACCAGTTAACAGTTTACAGTGTGCCTTTTCATCATACACACAGTGGACTGCAGGAACACATTGCAAAGATGCATTTATTTTGGTTGTCAATATCAGCATGGCTTTAGGGAAAGTGATGTAGGTTGGTTGGTCTGTCCATTGCTGTGTTCCAGGCTGAAACATCATGACTACTTTAAATTGGATTGCCATTGCCACATGAGGACATATTCATGGTCCTCAGAGGATGAATACTACTGACTTTGGTGAACCCCCTGAGTCAAGCAACACCAGCAGGTCCAAGTTTCACTTATCCTGTTAAATATGTCAACATCTACTAGATACAGTAGACTGACACAAGCATGGTAAACATAGCCAGATCACATTGTCGCTAAGCATATTAGCATACTGGCATTACCATTTAGATAATTGCCTAGAAGTACAGCTCAAACAAAGAAACTGATAAACTCAACTTTGATGTCTTTAGAGTACAATGGGTGCCAACCCCGAAAGTACAAAATAGCAAATGAAGTCGTCTACACTTACAATAAGTAATACTTTTAATGATGCTCAGCAGAAGATAATGAACATACCTCAGCCCTAGGCTTTCCTCAACATTACTGTCACATCATTCTGAGGGAAGCCTCGGGCCAAAACCTGTCCAATTTCTTCTGCTGCCATGCATCAAGAATTGCATACTTAATGTGGGTGCTAACAACTTTATCTGGTGTTCTGCCATTAAGTAGAGCCTCACAGAGCCGCTCACATGGCTGTAGTCTTATTTCTCTATTCTCCACTCTAGTATTAAAAGAAATTATTTTTCAGTAATCATCATGTCAGTCACTTCATCTTTGACCCATGACCTAACCATACGCCATGAATTGCTGAAGTCTAATAAGAAAAGAATACCCCAGTCACAAAGGTATGGGACTGAGACCATAACAACTTGGCTGAGGTAACAATTAATGTTGCTTGTGTGCAAGGGTATAGGTTTCATTTAAACATTGGGGGGGATACATATGAAATGGGGATGAAAATTTTAAGCATCAAACACTTAATTTCCTGTATTTTGGTGAATTTATACATGCACCAGTGTATGGTGTAAATGTCTTTACTTTTGTGAAAAATTAAAGTCTGTTATTTTCATGGTTTTATAGCAGGCACAAATGCACATGTTCTACATACTGAGTTGGACGTGTCCCCTGCATCTCTCTGAAATCTACTCCTATGGATGTTTGTAAAACTGTAAGGAAACAGTCATTTTTTCTGCGGTTAAAGCACCAAAAAACTCAAATATTTCGGCATGTGTACACTTATGATGCACTATTGAGTCTCAGCTGTCTTGTTCAAAACTATTTTCTTTTCTTTTCAACATTTAGCTCTTCGGAGAGTGAGTGACAGTTTGAAAAGGGAAATAGAGAAAAGGTCAGCGCTCTGTCCTTGCACCAAACATGCTTATAAAACGAGAAGGATAAGAAATATTTTCCACAATACAGAACATCCTCTTGATGCTGAGTTCATAGAAAGCTGGCATTTCAGCGTTGCAGATGATGGTTAAGTTAAGAGACGGGAAATAAATGCGGGAAATGTCACATTGTCAGAAGTAGTGATGGAAAGCTGTGAGAGTGTGCGTAGGCTATACCTCTTCGATGTCACTCCTTCTGTACTTAGGCAGCAGAGCACTTATCCCTCGTCCTCCTGCATCAAGCAAAGCATGCCTCACAGATACACACTACCACACCAGGGTTGTCATAAGCATGCAGGGACAATTTCCCTACCAGCCCTTCATCACTACAGACGTTAATGACTTCTCAAGCTGGCTTCCAAAGTCACTTCCTCTCTCTCCACATGTTGTTTGAAGACTCAAGATGACTAATTCTCATCTTTTCTTAGTCTTGCCTTAAACATAAAATTTATCCCAGATAAGCATCCTGTTCTTGGGGAGCATCTTCCTCTCTCATTTTACACTTCCTCACTCATCAGTCAGTCCTCTCCTTCATTTCTCTGCCTCTGCTCACCCCTCTTTCTCTTCTGGGACCCAACAAACATTAGCAGTGACGCTCAGTGCAGCAGGTGCCTTCTCCATTTCGGCTCCCCCCTTTTTTCACCCTCCTCACCCGCCTGCACCTTTACCATGTCAGCACTGTCACTCTCCCTCCTCTTTTCTCTCACCCATTCTTCCCCTTGTAAGTGATAGTGGTGTAACACAGGCACTTTGGCTCTTGCTTTCTCTCCTTCCTTCTCCTTTTCTTTCTGTCCCTTGAACAAAGACGAAGGGTGGCAGGGTTACCCTTGAACGTGGGAGCTTTCATCTTCCATCCCCTCTTTTCTCCTCCCCTCTTCCTCCCCCTTCACTGTTCATTTTCAGGGTGACATTAACTCTCCATCTTCCTCTCTTCCTCCGTCTTTCTCTCCGTTGTGAGTGGCAGGTGGTGAGATGGGAGCTTGACAAAAGGCAACGTGAGACGGGGCTAAAATATTAAAATATTCATGGATACCTGCAGTCGGCCCCTTCATGGGCTCTGACCCCCACCTGGCTCTCTGCACCTACACAAATAGACACACAGATATTGACAAAAGCATGCACAGGTAGGCATACACACATCTCATTTAGCCAATGTCTTCTGTAACACCAGCATTATAGACACACACACTAATCCACACACACAGGAATTGTGGTACACACATCATCTGATATCTACATTTAAAGTCCAGGCAGGTGATTGTGAAGCAACACACACTCCCACCACACACACACACTTTGATCTACAGCGTATGACATTTAACGTGGAGCAGGTGAACATGCTGCTCGCTGTCTCACACTTCATCTGACACAGCTACATTTGCATACCAGGCCGACACACACACACTAAATATGCAAATAATTGTGCACACACTTCCATATCAACCTGCCACTTAAGCGGTATTAGCATTTCATATCACAACACATTCTTCTTCAATGGTGCTACATTAGCATTTCAGCACACATGCACATGCAGACACACAACACGATCACAGTGTGAGTGGGCACTGTTATACAAACCCTCACCTTCGACCAATCACACACTCCATGTTCACACTTGCATATAAAAATGGGGTCTTTAATGATCCCAAAAACAAACACTTTCTTTCTTTAGCTACATGTTGCTGGATACACACAGGTTGGTGGGGACTGGAAAAAACTTTAGGGCAAACATTCAAAATTGGTCTTCACAAATTCAAGTAGACTTCCAGAATTGAAACCACAGCTCCACAGGACAAGTCAAGTCTACTCAGGGATTCACCCCACTTTACGGGGTGTCATTTATTTTAAAAACAACTCGTGCAGATTGTGACATTGCACTCACTTGTCACAGTTTGTATATGTTGCCCTTTTCTTATGTATCATGTGTGATCTACTGGTTTTAAAAGGGACAGCTCACTCCCAAATCCAAAATACATAGTTTTCCTCTTACCTGTAGTGCTATTGATCAATGCAGATTGTTTTAGTGTGAGTTGCTGAGTGTTGGAGATATCAGCCATCGATGCACACTTCCTTCTGTGAGGTGATTCAGTTGTTGGGTGTAGTTTGGCTGAAAGAAAATACTTCCTACATGTAACTGCTCACAACAAGGTCTGTGGTTTATCTTGAGTAGTTGGGTCATGATTTCTGGAAAGAGACATTACTGTTGAGTTTTTCAAGTGTATGTTTTTGACGCTTTGAGCACCACAAGCTGAGTGCCATCTAGTTCCATTATATTGTAGAGAAGGCAGACATCTCTTCAGCCGATATTGCCAAAAGTCGGCAACTCACACCAAAACAATCCTGACAGATGAACACCACTACACGGAAGAGGAAAAATATGTTCTCTTAATTTTGGGGTGAACTGGCCCTTTAAGTCTGTCACAGTGCACTGATGATGTGTTTTTGTGGGCATCTCAGGAGTTGGTGTTTGCCTGGGTGACATTTTAACCATAAACTACATATAAGCCGTAAATCTCCCAAATATTTTGTGGAATTTGGAGACATTTGGTGAAGGCAGTCTTTGGTTTGGCCTTGTTCTTACTGAAAATTGAGTCCCGAGACTCTCCTCAAGTACATGGCTTTATTTCCTGGCTGGTCGAGATGTATTATGCTGTACTGAAAATAACACCAGTCGTTTCAGCCATCTTTGTGCAGTGTTGCGCTGCTCCCTAAAGGAGGCCACAGATGGCTCAAACACATCAGAGACGGTTTAAATGTTCTCTTGAAATGACAATGAAGATTTAAATCTTTTTAACTTAATGAGCACCAAATGGTTTCGGTGCTGTTACAAGCAGAAATGTCGCCAGATTCCAGACCCACACTTTGGATTTTTTCAGGCTAGCAGAAATTAACAACAGGCTTTTGACAAACTCTTATAAGTCTAAAACTCTGGGAGAGAAAACTGTTTTTATTTTTTGGTGATATTCCTGCTTGAAGTATCGCCTCTTCCCAAAATAGAATATTATATGTTCATTGAGCCGAATAATAAATAAATGCCTAAAATAATTATGTACTCTGTAAATAATGAGAAAACTGGACAATAAATAAACTTTATTAAAAATGTAATTTAAAAAATTACCAAAGTAACATTCATTTGATATCAATTCATGCAGCTGTTATTAATGAATCTTACAGCTCATTCATAAATATATGTTTTTAATTGTGTCCATAGAGAAAGTGATTGTTTGGACCACTGCTATCTTTTTATTCCACTTATGTTGACTTTACCGGCTAAGTCACTTTAACTCTGTGATCCACCTTCTCCTTTTCTCCTCCTGCGGCCCACACCTCTGCATCCATCTCTGTATTTTGGACCCGGAGTAGCTGGAAGCCCTGACCGCAGACCAGCACCCATCCCATCTTTGTTTTCTTGCTCTCACAGGAAGCCTTGAAACCCATCTCAGTGTTTACCTCACTCTCTGTCTCACCCACGCTGTCAGTCTCTGTTTGATTTCTACATTCACCAGCTGTCTCTCCTCCCTTTTCATCACTGGTTTGACAAACTGGGTCACCTGTCTCGCTCATGGCTTCAACAGGTCCTCCATCCTCGGCCTCGCCCAGTGTTTGCTTATCTGTATTGAACTGTGCTGCTGTCTTACACAGCGTCTTTAATCCTGTCTGATTTCTCTTCCCTCTCCAAATTACAATCTCCTGCTCAGGCTCAAATCTTGTTTCCCTCTTTTCATTTCCCTCCTCCTCCTCCTCAATCATCTGGCCTTCCCACACTGCCAGTCCTGCAGCATCTGCAACATGTGAACACAGCGCCCCAGCGTGGCTGATACTGGTAGTGCTGACCCTCCACAGGCAAACCCTCTGATCTGATGAAGTGGAGACCACCAGGCCTGGGCTCAGGAGTTTCAGAGCAGTCAGCGGGGCAGCGTGAGCCAGCGGGATGTGGGACTGGGAGTGGAGATGGAGATGAAGCTGGTTTGGGATTTGGAACTGGGTTTGCTGAGAAATCACTTGTTCAGAAATCTGAGAAATCCCTCTGCTGCCCCCAGTCTCTCCGTCCTCTGGGTACTGCACCCTGATCGTGGACACTGTCAGCTGCCCATCATCCCCTCCGCTAGCAACAGTTACCAGGCAACCGCCCTCTTGTTGTCCCAGTTTCTCTGCCCAAACAGCCAATGAGTTGACGCCGCTCTGGTGGGCGTGAATATCGAGGCAGGGGATTGGTGGAATTGGAGCACTGCTCGAAGTAGTGGTTGATAAAGAAGAAGCATCAGTCATATCCCACACTGCAATTCTGCCATCTGTTGCGGCACTAAACAGCAGCTTATACCTGAGAGAGGGAAGTTAATACAAACATGTACATGAGAGATGGCTTTCTTCATATTTTCCCAAAACAAAAAGAATCAACATGTCAGAAACTGAACCTAAATTTACTGAGCTCTTAAAGGAGCAGTGTGTAGGATTAAGTGGCATGTAGTGGTGAGGATGGCAGATTAAAACTAAATGAAACTTCTTTTATATGCCAAGTGTGAACTAACGATTAGGATTGCATTGTTAAGGAGGTTTCTACTGGGAGCCAAATTATCTGCAGAGGTCTTCTCCTCCCCAAAACAAACGAACCAGGTGATTAAAAGTAGTAAAAACGCTGAACAAAACAGTTTCATGTCACAAATTAGTGTTTTGCAAAGCTTTTCAGCTGTTCATAGAGAGGCTGCTAACTATGGTGGCCGACACAAAAAAACACAAATGGCCCTAACTAGAGCCGGTGTTTGGTTTGTCTATTGTGGGCTACTGTAGAAACATGGTGGTGCAACATGTCTGACTCCGTGGAAGAGGACGTGCTCCCTATGTAGATACAAACAGCTCATTCTAAGGTAATAAAAATGCAACAATTCTTATTTATAGGTGATTATACACTACAGAAAACATCTAATTATATTACATTTAATTTCTGCCAATATATCCCTCTAAATCCTACACACTGGACCTTCTTTTTTGAAATGATGTGCTTTAAAATAATATAAAAAAAAGTATCGAAAAACAATCAGTGGTCTGGTTCTGATGGGTTCCTACAAAGAAAGACTACCAATGACTTATAATGATGGTGACAACAGTCACCTAATTCAGGTCCAGGATGTAAGAACAAACAAACAAACATTGTCTCACCTGTTTCCTTTTCCATCCTCCAGGCTGCAGGTGGAAACGCTGAGCACACAGCGCTGGTGGTGAAACGTCTCCCACAACAAATCAATTTGATGTTTAACTTCAGTGACTGAGAACAACCTGGAAGAGACAGTAATGTAGGTGAAAAGACAAAAAAGGAGTGATAAAACAAGATCAAACAGCATCACAATGAAGACGATAAAAAACATATGGAGAGTAAATATCTTCAGCCACATTTGAGCTGTACTTTGCCAAGTAACAACATATACTCTCTCACATTCAGTTAAAATCATCACTGCTACCCCAAATATTAATTTGGAGAGCATTAAAACAGTTGGAAAACATTCTGTCTTTATACTGTAACACTTCAGCTCATGAGAAAGAACTTTTAATTATGCCTATGATGGGCACCAACCTGAGAGCTCCGTCACTGCAGGCCAGAGCCAGCAGAGCACAGTCTGTCTTCTCATCCACCACCGCTACAGACATGTACCTGAAACACAAAGACACAACTGGTAAGACTGGAACAGATACAGATTTCAAAAAATGGGGTGAATTATGCTTCAAATGAAATATTATTCAAATGATATTCTTCAGCACATTTTTCCTGTAAAAATCTCTTACATACAGATTTCAAAAAATGTCTGAGAAAGTATACTTTTCTTGATGAAGAAGGGAATAAAGGTAAAAAAAAAAATAAAAATAGGACAGACAGAAAAAGCACTTTAAAGTACCGGGACATGGAAAATTCTGTCTCTACGAGGATAAGGAAGGAACCATTAACTAACCTTGTTTCTGGGTCCACTTTCACCGTCTTGTGTCGGTTCCGCCTCCTCTCCCACTGTTCGTCCAATCGGTGACTGGCCACCTGGATCACCTGGCAGGAGGGAACCAGTCTCTGCCTGTCCCAGCCGATCAATAACCGGTAGCACTGCATCTGAGCTCGCCCGCCAGCTGACACAAGCAGGGCAGAGAGAGAGTGTGTCTGATTTTCACTTCCTCCCTCTGAACGTGTCACGGCTGTCACTGTCCGAACGCTTGAGATGTGGTCCGTAATAACTGAGAGAACTTTGATGCTGCCAGAGTTGGGATGTACCGCCAAGACAGTTAAGCTGGTGTCCTCTCCTCCTGTCACCACTATCTCCCAATGTCCCTCCTCTCTGTCCTTTGCTTCATCTTCGAGCCCATCCCTTCCCTCAGTTTCAGTCAAATCTCCACTACTGTTTGTTTGAATCTCATTCCCAGTTCCCCTTATCATCCCCAGCCTGCAAACACACCCGATCCCCCTCCCATGGACGCCCTCTCTCAGGCTCCATCCTCCAGTCCTTCCTGCCTTCCCAGCCCAGCTCGATGCCTCTCCAGGGGGCTGCGAAGCCAAGACAGCCCCCTGCTTGATGAACACCAGAGCTCCATATCCAGGCCAAACCCCTTTGTGGGACGGCCAGAGACACCAGGAGCGATGCCCCCCACCACAAGGCACCGCTAACAGCCTCTCCTGCCTCACCGGGTCCCACACCACAAAGTGAACAGCATGAAAGCCAACAATGGCAAACTTGGCTTCTCTTCCCTTGTTCTCTGTCTTTTCTCCTCTGAAGCTCCCCTCCTCCTTTCTCTCCTCTCTAACCTCCAGCTTTTCTGTCAAATTAAGTTTCTTGCATTCCTCTCCAGGCTCTTCCTCCTCCTCCTCTTCCACAGGAATGTCAGGTTCAAGAATCAAAACCCTCTCCAGCCACTCCATACCCTTACAGGCCCGCTGGACTCTGAGAACCTCCAGCTGAAGCCCTCCTTTGTTCTCAACACTCGCTCCATTACTCTTCTCTGTAAGATTTCCTGGTGTTGTTAGATTCACTCTGAAGACCCTCACACAGCCGTCCCTGCCAGTGCTGTAGAGCAGTCCCTGGTATTCATACACCGAAGTTACACCCTGTTTTCCATGCACCCCAAACAGGCAGCTCAGTGGGTGCAGCTTTAGGCCACCTCTCTCCTCCATCATTTCACCTTTTCTGTTTCCACCGCTTCCATTTTCCTCAGTCCACTCATCATCAGTTTGTTTCCTGCCTGTCAGCGAGCCTTCATCCACCCTTTTTTCATCTCCCATCTTTTGCTCCAGCTTTGCTTCTTCCTGAAACAAAAGCAGGGACCCTCTCCTGTCCCCGCACACCCACAGCAACCCCTGTGACGTGGAGTGGAGGCGCACTGCAGCTGTCAGCCAGCGTTTGGCACAAGGAGGAAGGAGAAAAGGAGACAAGGGATTTACACTGAGAGCCAAGGAAGAGTTTTCATCTAATTCTGCCTCTACACACCAGCGACAGACAAGTCCTTCAGCGCCTGATGCTAGCAGATACAAGCCTTCCTTTGCCTCTTGCCAAATGAGACTATGGATCTTCCCTGACCCACCTGAGAGAAGAATCCCACACTGAGGATGAGAGATGGGGAAGACCTGTATGGAGCCGCTAAGGTTTCCCACAGCACACAAATTAACTTCTGCTGCTGAGCCTTTTATGTTGACAGTTGTTAATTCCATCACACAATAAGACTGAAACTCAGGAGTGCCTTGCCATACCAGCTCCCACTGCCCATCACTGTACTGATAAACCGTTCCCTGGTCAGTGCAAACCACAAACTTAGTCTGACTCCAACTTGCGTTTTTATCCCCTGCTATACAAACTGCTTTAGGCAAGCCTTGACCAGGAAATTTTAGGTCGGTTAGCTTCTCTGTGACAGCTTCCTCTGTTCTCTCCTCTCTCTCCTCACTCCCTTCCACCCTCCACAACCTCACCCCTCCATCTGCCCCCCCTGTAGCCACCCACCTCCCTTCATCTCCTGTTCCCTCACTGACTGCAAGTGCACGAACCCCACCTGCTCGGTGTCCCTTCAACGTCCGAACCACCTTGCCACCTCCAGCCCAGTCCCAAACCAAACAGGCCCCGTCTTCACCCGCACTGAACACATTACCCGAAGAAACACGCACCGAGAATACCCTAGCCTGGTGTCCATATAGGACCCTCAAACAAGCCGGGTTCAAGTCCCCACATTTCCCTCCAGGACCCCCTAAAGTGCCAACACCCCAAACCCTTACGCTGCGGTCATCAGAGGCTGAAGCCAGCCATCCTTTCTCCTGGAGGTAAGAGATGCTGAAGATGACCCCGCTGTGGCCCAGCAGACGCTTCTCAACTGGAGCTTTGTGCTCAGATTCATGGCTGTTGTCTCCTCCTCCAGGCTTCCAGAGAACCAGCTGGTTGAAAACAGTCCCTCCAACTAGGATGGTATTCGCCCAGGATTCATGCACCAGAAGTAGGGCAGAGTACAGCAGACACCCCTCCAGACAGGAGCGCTGCACCAGCGCTTTTCCTGTAGTGACATCCAGGAGGAGAGCACTATTGTGGGCTACAGCCACGCAGAGCAGTGAGTGTTTGTCTCCAGAGAGCCAGCGGACATCCAGGGCCCAGTCCTGTAGCTCCATGAGGGGACCCATAGCCTCCAAGCACAGATGCTCGTCATCCTGGAGATCCACATGGAGCCTCATTAGCCTCACGGCCTTGCCTCCAAACACTGCAAGGTCATAGAAGGTGGAGCTCGAGTTGGAGCTTGGCTCTGAGGATTGATACACAAGAAGGGATTATGTAAACGTATGACAGTCAATAAATACAAAAACAACATCTGAATAATAATCACTAGAGGGCTGATGGTGTGTGGAAATTCTTTGCCAACACCACACTTCTTCAACTAGCATCAAAGCCAAAGATAATATCCCCATTATTATTTAGAATCATAATTACAGCTGAATTCTTGCAGATCACCACAAAAAGAAGACACATCTGTCCATCAAGTGAAGAAATGAAACAACTCCCCAGAACACAACAGCAGAAATGAAAAAAGAGAGCAGTGAACACAAACATCTGCTCGTACTAACCATCATTCTTATTCCCATGTGTTCCTGCAGCAGAGCTCTGTGCTGGGACAGCCGTCAGACTTCTAGGTCTTATCCCGTGGATTCTGTAGTGCTGGAGCACACTCAGGGAAACGCAGGCTTTAGGACGAGGGTGGAGACTGTACACCGTCAAGACTGGACCCTCACCTGTCAGGAAAGGGTAGAAGAAGATTTTGTTATGTGTGTTGTGTGTTTCTTCACAGTAGGGCTGCCACTAACGATTATTTTCATTGTCGACTAATCTGTCGATTATTTCTTTGATTAGTCAACTAATCATTTTATCGAAAAATGTGTTAAAATGTTGAAAAATGTCGGTCTGTCTCGCCCAAACCCCAAAATTACGTCATCTAATGTCTTGTTTCATACTCATGCCGAAGGGTTTTAGTTCACTGTCACGGGAGAGTGTGTAAAGCTGCCAATATCTGAACGTAAGAAGCTGCAGTAAGAGTATTTGGGGGTACTTTTATACTACTTTTCTATGAAAAATTACTCAAACTGATTAGTCGACTACTAAAATAGTCACCGATTATTTTAATAGTGGATTACTCATCGATTAGTCGACTAATCGTGGCAGCCCTACTTCACAGTGTTCTTCTGTCAGAATAAGCAAGAAGAGAAATGACCCAAACCCCAACATAAAACATGACACATTTGAAACATGTACAACTCATGCATTTGTATCTGGACAAAACCGCATAATAAAAATAATAATATAGCATATAGTCAACACTGCTCCCTACCTGTCAGCAGAAATGCATCCTGAAGGAACTCCACAGCTGTGACTGGAGCCACCAGAGCTGCTGTCTCCATCTCTTAATGATTAATAACCTTCATAGACGAGGGTATATCATGGTGCCTGAAATATATAAAGCGACAACACGCGTTACAGATGAAAGAGTGACAAAACATAGCAGACAGGCAGCGTTTATGACTGGTATCTTGATAACTTAAGTGCTGATAAAGTAGTTGCTGTCATTAGCATTTCAGTTAGCAAAACAAGCTAACAGCAACAACACTTCTCGTGTATTCCAGTGCGTTGAAAAGTTACTTTCCTAAGTCAGTACCAGCGCTGCTACATGGTGTACTTACAAACAGACACTAACGCCACATAAATGCGCTTCACATCTGCATTAAAACATCTTTATTTGCGTCCTCAGTCTGCTTGAATCCAGCACCCATGTGTTTCTGCTCTGGCTTCCGTGCCGCGTTTAACCAATCAGACTACACTGCTGGCTTCCTGAACGCTGATTGGTTAGAAGAAAGGTTAGCCGTATTTCTATTGGAGGAGGTGACACACGTGACCGAATGCCGTCGAGTTTTGCTGCCTTTATGTGTTTTCTGGAAAACTAAGCAGTTTGGCACCAGCCATGATAATTAAAACTGACTGATTTGCTATTTTATCATAAGCAGATGCTTTTGGCTCGGCCTGTCATGTTAAAACATGACTTCTTACTGCATAGATACTAAATTTGGAAGGATAAGGACATTCTCTAACAAGTCTTTATTTTTTAACAACTGGTTAAAAAATATGATTCTTGCAGGGGTGTAAATATAGACAGGTGATGCTTGCACTTGGGC